>NC_142033.1:15011788-15074288 GCF_982192425.1 Myodes glareolus | reverse complement strand
TTTGAGACAGGTTTGCGCTGTGTAGCCCTGGAACTCACTATGTAGACCAGGCTGGCCTCAAACTCATAGAGATTCCCCTGCTTCTACCTCCTGAGTGCTGGGATTAAGGGTGTGTGACACCACTGCCTGACGATACTATTGTTCTGTGGGGCCTGGAATATGCTAGACACATGCTCTACCTCTGAACTATATCCACAGCCTCCCCATTTTGTTCTTTCAAGACAGGGTTTCTCTGTAGCTTTGGGTCACAGCCCCTTTTTTCTTGTCTTGTTTGTTTTGTTTTAAGACAGGATCTCATGTATTCCAGGCTAACCTCAAACTCACTGTGTAATTGAGGATAACCTTGAACTTCTGTCTGTGTGGTCTTTGCTGTCTGAGAGCTGGGTAACGGGCATGTGCCAACGATGCCTGTTTATGTGATATCGGGTCTCATGCATGCTGGTCCGGCTCTCTACCAACTGAGCTACATCCTAACTCCCCTTTTAACATTTGTTTTGAGATATTAAATATTCCAGGCTGGACTCAAACTTGTGCCCCTCTTGTTTCAGTCTCCCGAAGAGCTGAGATTACAGGTCTGGACCACCCGTGCCTGACCTCTTAGATGCTCTTCACACTCCCATTTTTATCCTCATTGATCAAAGTATTTCCCAATGATTAAAGCACAGAGTAGAAGAGGAGAGGTTTGGGATTAGAATTCATACGCAAGCGTGCACAGCCCCAGGCGCACACACACGTGCATACACACACCCAGGCACACACACACACATGCACACACATGCCCAGGCATACTCAGGCATGCACGCACTACACACCCAGGCACACACACATGCACGCACACGGGAAACTTCAAGCATCTTTGGTGAAGTCGCGGTTGCTTAGTGACGCAGTCTGCTTTCCACAGACATATCACAGAGGTGTTGGAGGCAGCAAACAAGGTATGCTTACTTAGGGCTGGAATGATGCATGAATTCCTACCCAGGCCAAAGGTAAGTGAACTGCTTATGTAAGAATCAAGGGACAGGGGCTGGAGAGATGGCTCAGCGGTTAAGAGCACTTGACTGCCCTTCCAGAGGACCTGGGTTCAATTCCCAGCACCCACATGGCAGCTCACAACTGTCTGAAGATCCAGTTCCAGGAGATCTGACACCTTCACACCAATACACATAAAATAAAGTTAAATAAACCATAAGAAATATTTAAAAAAAAAAAAAGAATCAAGGGACATTGAAGACTGAACACACACTGCTCTTTCCTAACCCTGAACGGTGCCTTTTACAGACCCACCTTACAGCCTGTTCACTAAGGAAAACACGTGACACTCTGGGCAGTGTGTGTGTGTGTGTGTGTGTGTTGGGGGTTGGAGAGACATCTCAGTGGTTTAGAGCCCTTGTGACTCTTTCAATTCCCAGCACCCACATGGCAGCTCATAACCATCCATAACTCCGGTTTCAGGAAACCCAACACACTTTTCTGACATTCGTGGGCACTAGGCATGCACATGTTGCACATACATACATGTAGGCAAAACTATTATACATACAAAATAAATCTAAAGTATTTTTTAAAAATAAGTGGTGTGCATGTGTGTGTATGTGTGTGTGTGGGGGAGCGGTATTCTTAGCAAGCCTTAGAGAAGAAACTTGAAAACCACTAAGCTCCTATGGAAACCCATTGTCAAGGGCCCTAAGCTGACTCACCCAGAAGGCCACAGGCATCGTTGGGTGTCTCACTGCTTCCCTGAGTGCCTCTCTCCATGAACCTCTGTGCTTACTATCTGTCAGAAATGTCTTTACTTAATCTCCAGCCCTGCTTCATACTGGCTCCCTGAACGTTCCTTCATGGAAGCCACACGTCCTGGTTTTGCCTGGATGGAGGCTGGAGGGGACAGGGAACTCTTGAGGCTGCTGGGGGAGGTGGGTACGAGCGGTGCTCCTGTTCCTATATTGTCCACGACGAAACCCTTTTCTTCCCACGCTACCTTCATTTGTCGGGCTCATGTCTTATCCATTTCTCTCCTACAGGCCAGGAAGCTCCCCCTTACCTTCTTGGTGCTTAGCTGCGAGGCCCGAGGAGGCAGGCACCTAACCTGTACGTCTGGCCATCATCTTATCTCCAGGGCTGGTGGATGGAACTGGCTGTAGATTTAACAGAAAGGACAGCACCTTTGTCTGGTGTTGTCTTCTCGGAGGGCAGGATGACACGCACAAGCCTGGCAGTGCATTTCAGGCGCTGAGTGACGTTCGCAGTATCCACCTTTAAGCTCTGGGCCAGCAACCTGGGGACAGGAGGCAAGTCTGCAGGGTGTGACGTGTCACTCTGGGCGGGACACGCAAACACACCCCCCAGTCCTAGATCCTCTTACTCTTGTGGATTAGGAGGTACATTCCCCAAGTCAGCCCTGCATGCCTGAGCTCCTTAACCCAGAAATAGAATGGTGACCCCCCACAGAGGCCATGTGACTGCATCATGCCAGCTGCTCCACAAGAGCCGTGTGTGTGTATGTGTGCACACATGCGTGCACGTGGGCCTGTGTGTGTTGTTCCTGCCTTTCCCAGGGACCAATCCCCTCAAGATGAGGCTGAGGTGAGATGATCATTAATCTACATTCCCAGATCATTCTTCAGCAAATCTAAGATGCCTGAGTATATTAAATAAGTATTAAGTCTCCTATGACTATTTACAAAGAAATCTATACTTAGTTCCCTTTCCTACACCCACTAGGAAATACAAAATAATAAATTATATTTAAAAACGGAAGCGTGAGGTTTTCAGAGAAAGCAGGTAGAACACAACACTTGATGTCCACAAGCTTTAATTTTCCCTGACATCTTTTGACATTTTATTAATAAACAACAAACAATGACAGGAAATCATTTGGTTTTATATAATTTTCAAAAGTAGTAAGAAAGTAGGTTTTTTTTAAAAAATAAAGTCCACATTAAAAAATACATTAGACCATATAAGAAGTGTGTGTGTGGGATGCTATTTGGAAATATGAAATCAAACGGACACACCTTTAAACAGACTCCACTCAAACTACAGGTCTCCACTTTCCAGAGAGACTTATTTGTTCCTTTATTCTATGGCACTATGGGTGGAACCCAGGGCTTTGCACTTGTTAGGCAAACTCTGTCGTGAGCTGCACCCAGCCTCAGGAGAAACTTTTCCCCGGGCTTGTCCACCAGCCCTGCCATGACAGTTGTCATGCCCTGTAATGCCTTCAGCAGAAAGGCAGACGTCGGAACACAGAATCATGGGAAACCGAAGCCAGTCAGATACACTCTGACCCCAACACCAGGTATCTGAGTTGTTCCAGCCAGACACACTCTGACCTCTGACCCCGTTATATGAGTTGCCGCAGCCAGGGTGGGCTGTTAAGGGAATAGTAAGGGGACCAGGACGTGGGGAGGATGCAAGACAATGGGCTGCTGTCCACGTCTCCAGACACGTGCCCAGAGATGCCCTCACATCAGCAAGGCAGAAAAGCTGAAGGAGGGAGGAGGCCATGCTGACTATGAAAGAGTTCACCGTTTCACTCTGTCCTACTCTGGGACGCGGCCTTTCGACAACAATCACCTGGCAAGAAGAAAAATTACATACATTTAATTCAAACAAAAATTTTTTAAAAATGTAATTTTTAAGATTTGCATTCCCATGATAAAAGACTGACCAAACTATCAGGCCAGGTTTGATAATCCAGGGACCTGAGCAGTAGTAGCCCAGGGTCCCGACGGCAGGCGCTGTTCAGAAGATCGAGTTCAGGGATAGCATGAGGGAACTCCTGTCCCTTTATGTCCTCTTATGTCCCTTGGGCTCATTGGTACCTTCAAGTAAATTCTGGAAGGGTCTATTGCCTTCAGGATCTGCCTTCTGCTACTCAAAGACCCTGGGCCTCACTATTGCTCTGGGGACGCAAGAGTCTTCCTAAATATCTGCCCCTCGAGACATGAGGGGCTGACACTGGGTCTTGAGAGCAGGGTTTTTAGGCAGCAATGGGCAGAGACACTGAGAAATTTCAGTGTCATATAAACTCTTTTTAAAAAATATCTAGGGGTTGGAGCAATAGCTCCAGCCATTAAGAGCCCTAGATGCTCTTCCAAAGGTCCTGAGTTCAATTCCCAGCACCCACACGATGGCTCACAACCGTCTGTAATAGAACACGATACCCTCTTCTGGCACGCAGAGCACTCATAACGTAAAATATAAATAAATAAAAATAACTAGTGATTGACCATCATATGCTAAATACTTATCCGAAAGTATTATGTACTTTTAAGTCTTAGGGAGGTCAGCATTGTCTGTGAGAGAAGCACTCCACCTGCCACCCCCATCCCCCCAAAGCAGTAACAGATCTAACGGATCATCAAATCCTTCCCGGCCTAGCACGGCACACTCGCTCCTCTGTTCACCTTCAGCTTGGGTTCCGGATCCTAGTCGTGTACTTGTCAGGCTGGGCAGCACTCATCACCGTGGTGTAGATTGTGAAGCTGAAATAACAGGACCCATTCTTACACGTGCATCACCTTCCCCATATGATTCCCCGCCCTGTCTCTTGGTCTCTTGGGATGCGGGATAAGAATGCAAAGAGGCAGAATGTTTAAAATGTAAGTAGAGAGGTCTAAGTGTTCTGCCTATATTGAAACACCCACGAAAGCCGAGATGGACTTTCAAATTCTGATTCCTCAGAGCTTCAGGCTGTGGCAGTGACTTGGGCGGCTACCTCTGTTCTTTGCTGTCACGGTGAAAGGGATCCCCCAACTTCTGTATAGCTATCCCTCAGAGCACACTAGGGGCATCCCTTAGGAAAACGTGTGGGTACAATCAGAAGCTACAGGCCAGAGAAACCCTAGCTCAGGCTGTGGTTGTCAAGAGCACAGGTTAAAAGGGGAGGGGTAATAATCAAGTCAGCAATCATAACGTAAAACGTTATTTTTAAAAATCAAAAGAATAAATACATAAAGAAAGAAACACAATCGCTGGGCGGTGGTGGCGCACACCTTTAATCCCAGCACTTGGGAGGCAGACAGAGGCAGGTAGACCTCTGAGTTTGAGGCCAGCCTGGTCTGCAGAGCGAGTTCCAGGAGAGCCAGAGCTACACAGAGAAATGCTGTCTAGGGGAAAAAAAAATAAAGATGAAGCATGGACAGTGAGTGTTCAGCAGAAGGAAGAGCGTGAGTGTGTAGCAGAAACTGGAATCTGGCAAAAGCCGGTTCTATCGGAGAGCTCATGAAGACTGTCCCCCCTGCAGACTGAGAGGCGTCCTCACCCAGGTCACCCCATCCTGCTGGCTTTGGTTTTCTTCAATTTCTCACCTGGTTGTAACGTGTACCCACCCCTCCCCCTCAACTAGAGTACGTAGCCCTTGAGACTTGGCTTGGCTCACCTCTGCCGGGAGCAAGGATCCCTGGGAAACAGGGTGTGCGTGAGGAGTTAACAAGCTCTTAGATGAGAGCTGATTCCTCGCTGGGTGCACACGGTAACTAAGAGAGGGCTAAAGCCTGGCACTCCGCCTTCATTTCATATCCGTCTCGTTGGATCACTGCTCCCCTCTGCACACGGGCATGTGAGTGTGTCACTCTGAACACAGAATGTTAGTGGGGGGGTGCCTATCTAAAAACTAGCGCTGTGTAACTACATCAGCCCGATTCCAGGCTTAAGAAACGTGGACGCATTTTACCGTCTGTTTTTACACTGCCCTGTTCCAGTTCCCCCACAATGCACTTAAATGCCCCCAGTCATTATCCTAAACTCGCCTCAACTTGGGTTCCAGGAACAGCACAGCCTTACAGGACCCCCTCCCCCCCACTCCCAAGGCAGGGCAATTATCTAAGTTAGCCAGCTGCACTTGGAGGGGGGGGATCATCTTCTGAGAACCAGCCCATCCCCTTAAGAGGTGGGGACTTCTTCAGAGTCCCCTGCAAAACCAGAATGGAACAGGGATCAGCCAGACCACGGCCTCACCAGGAGGAGCTACTCTTGACCCCTCCCCCAATTCTTCTCCTTCTCCTTCTTCTTTTCTTCCTCTCCTTCTTCTTCTTCTTCCTCCTCCTCCTCCTTCTTCTTTTCTTCCTCTCCTTCTTCTTCTTCTTCTTCCTCCTCCTCCTCCTTCTTCTTTTCTTCCTCTCCTTCCTCTTCTTCTTCTTCTTTCTTCCTCCTCCTCCTCTTTTTCCTTCATTTTGTTTTTTTCGAGACAGGGTTTCTTTGTGAAGCTTTGAAGCCTGTACTGGAACTTGCTCTGTATACCAGGCGGGCCTCAAGTTCACAGAGATCCGCCTCCTTCTGCCTCCCGAGTGCTGGGATTAAAAGCGTGCACCACCACCACCTGGCTCCCCAATTCTTCTGTTTAAAACCTAAGCACCTGCCATCCCCCCTCAAGATGAGTTCAGATTCACTGACCCCTTTACTTGTTGTGCCTCCCAGCATGCCTTTCTTTGTTTTCTTCCAGTCCGCCTCTCTCTACTCTCTCTAACTGGCATATTAGGACAGGCAACTGAGCTCGCTTTTAGAGGCAGCTGGTGCCGGAGCTTTTGCTCTGAAACACCTGGTCACAGGAACATTTTTCCTGGGGGACAATGAGATATGCTGAACATGCAACTTACTTGTTATAAACAGGAAACACAGATAAAACCTGCACAGGAAAAACATCATATTAGGAAAACACTGAAAGGTAGAAGAAACTCGTGTAGAGTACATACAAGGAGACTATAACCACTTGCCCTGCGAGAGGGCTCAGCAGGTAAAGGAGCTGCCTGCCAAGTCTGAGGACCTGAGTCCAATCCCTGGAACCCACGTAGTAGGAGAAAATCAACTCCTATAAGTTGTCCTCTGAGCACACACACTCATACACACACACACACACACATACACTCATACACACACACACACTCATACACATATACACACTAAATAAATGTTTATTAAAAAAGAATATAATCACTTAACATTTCAGTGTATCTCAGGATGATTGTTGCAGATTTTTAAATTCTTGCTCGTTCTCTCTCTCTTTTTCAATTTTTTAATTTTTATCTCATGTGTTTTGGTGTTTTGCCTGCATGCATGCCTGTGTGAGAACGTTAGATTCCTTGGATTCCATGGAGCTGGAGTTCCAGGCAGCTGTGAGCTGCCATGGGGGTGCTGGGACTTGAAACTGGGTCCTCTGGAAGAGCAGTCAGTGCTCTTAGCCACTGAGCCATCTCTCTGGCTCCTGTTCTTTCTATTTTAAACAGCAAATATATAACTATGTTCATTCTTTTAATATGACGAGAAGCTTAGATGAAGACAGATACTCTAACCTATACAGACGCAAACTCAGAAAATATTAAGTGGTTTTTAAAATGTCTTCAACTTTTACTGCAACATTTTTCTTGAATTCAGGGACTTTTTTACACTCTTAGGACAGCAACACCCTAGAGAAGGTAAGCACGGAGACAGACTTACCTGGAAAAGGGTCTCCAGGTTGATGTGTGCTTGCCCTGTGGCATTTAGGGCTTTGATAGCTGGTGTTCTATAAGGACAATGGGTCACAGGTCACCAGGTGCCTCGGGGAAACCCTGACCCTCATCAAATGCCATTTAGAGAGGCACAGAGTAAGGCCCAGTCTCCTTCAAACAGATTCTGGCTCCCAACCTTCTTTCCCACTTCATCTGATTCGGTCAGCTAGACCCCACTCGTCCCATGTGCTCAAGGAAACTGGACCAATTGCTGCTGCAATCAGTATCACCAAGCACGAGGAGCAATAGTGATTAGTGGGATGTACTACTTCCTGTAACCCAGTGGCTCACAGTGCTTCCACATTAGAAAGAGCAATGCAGCCTTGTGTCAGCAGGGCAATGACTGATTGGCTTATGGAAAATGACTTCCTTCCAAAGAAAGTCTTTTAGTAGTGGCCGTTATCCAGCCTTTCCTGGTCACTTCTCTGGCCTCATAGAGTCATTGGTAGGGTTCATGATGGAGTCCAGGGCTCCTTGACCCCGAAACCAGGGCCAACCCCACCCTTCCAGCCCCCACCAGCTACCAAGAGGTTCTTCCACACACTCTACTTGTCCAGGTCCTAGTGAGGGGTCAGACATATTTTCTGGAAGGAGATGGAACCTGTAGGCAGGTCCCTCTTGTAGGAAGGGGACAGTTCCCTAACCATGAGAGAATATTGGAAGTCTATCTTCAGGGCTGGGTATGGAGGCTCAAGGCTCTCATCGCAGTACCAGGGAGGCTGAGGCAAGAGGATTACTTTGAATTTGAGGCTAGTCCAGGCTTTAAAGGGAGCTCCATGCTAGCTGGGCTGCAGAGTGAGACTCTGTCTCAATGACAAGACCAAAAAAAGTCTACCTTCGGTCATCCCTCTTGGGTACAGGCTTCCAATGATCATAATTTGTCTCAACTCGGAACCACCTGCAATAGAATGTGTCGGTTCACGTTATCCAGGGGCATTTAGAGGAATTTTTCAAAGAAAAAAATAACTCCCACTCCAGCAAATGAGATTTGATGATGAGACTGTAATTCTACTCACGCTCCACTCAAAGGGTCAAGAGGCCAAATGTCCGCTGGGCCACCTCTGTTCCGGGTGATGACTACCCCCTCCCGGGGTGAGGTACCCCCAACAATGTAGTACACGTCAGCAATGAGGGGCGTCTTAGCCAGAGTCAAAACAGCTGCTTCGAAGTTTTCTGAGTCACTCAGGGTCTGAACAGAAGGACAAACCAGTATTGGCTATGGCAACCAAAGGAGAGGCCCACACGGCAGGGCACACGTTCCAAAGTACAGCCTCCTGTGCTAAGCCATAGCTGTAACCTGTAACTCCTGATCCTGGGAGGCAAACAAACAGCACCGACAAACCCCTCAGCTTCAGCAGAGAGCCCCCAGCAGGACAGAGCTGTCATCTAGTTCTAGAGTTGGCTCCCTCAGACTTAGGGGGCGTGATTTTGGCCATGTCTCCCCATTCCTTTGTTCTTCCCAGAGTCACTTCTTGGTCACCGCTCTGCACTAGACGACATGTTGGGGGTGTGGGGGGTGGGGCCTCATACTTGCTCTCAACAAATTCTCTAAGAACACAAAGACATGACCAGGCACGGGTAACATGGTAATAATGACGGAAGCTGCAACAAGGAACCCATCCTCTTTTAGGGCACAAGAGTCAGGTACCAAGGGATGAACAGGACTCACACTGTGAGGGTGGCTACAGGGTGTGGAGTGGGTGTGGGGCTGAGTTTCAGGTCAAAGGCTTGGTTTAGAGAGAAGGCGTGCGGCATCAGGACGAGGAGCCAGCCCAAGTCTGTGGAGTAGGCTGAGGTCTGAGGCACGCACAGCGAAGAGATCACTGTCCGGCTCCCTGCTTCCATCTGTGCTGCTTTGCTAAGCTCAGCTGCCGAGAACACCCTGCCCTAGGGATCTCCCCATCCCCGCCACCCTCACAATCGCTCTTGTCCCTTTCTGAGAGAAAGACATTTCACAGCTACCAACCCACTACGGCACATAGAAGTATAGGGATAGGAAAGGGGCCATTGAAAGGACAATTCAAAAGTTGGTGTCCCCAAAGGTTCTATCGCATTGCACATTAGCCTTAAGGCCCCGACAAGGTCTTGTTTGTATTGTTGGAAAAGTGAGATATTTTTATAGTTTTTTTTTTTACATTTATTTCATGTGTGTCCTCTCTGACCCTTCTAAGTCCCCATTCACCCCATTCCTTATCCTCCTATTCTTCCTTTAAAGCATCCAGGACCCCATACAAACCAGAGCTGAGCTCAGTTCACCCCTGTTCTTGTCTCTATTACAATAGCACATTACTGATTAAGATCTGCCCATGTCACCGTTAGTCAGTACCCAGCCTTATTGTTAATGTCTACATAGCTTGTTCTTCTTGGGGAAGAACATCCATCTTGTTAAAGGACACAGAGCCCTGCAACATGGTTCCTCTGCTTAGACGAGCCTGGGGGAGGAGGGGTGGATACAACATCAGTACTCACTTTGCGGATGAGCCAGCTGATCGGAGAGTGTCCCAGAGAAATGGCGGCGATCACATTCTCCCACCACCAGCCTTTATCTGCAGGTGTAGAGAAGCGTCAATCAGCACAGGGTCCGAACACCATTCACATTAAACAACAACAACAAAAAAAGCCTTTTAATTTAAAAAGTTCTTTATTATGTTTATTTCCATTTTTATTCTGATGGTGTCTTTAGGTGTGTGCGCCGCAGCACGTATGAGAGTCACAGGGCAGCTGCAGGAGCCAGTTCTTTCCTTCCACTATGTGGGCCCTGGGGAATCAAACTCAGATCCTAGGCCTTGACAGCAGGTGCCCTTCCCTGCTGAGTCATCTCACTGGCCCTGAGCCTGAGAGTCAGCCAGTCACAGAACATCTATACCAAGTGCGTGTGCATACACATGCAGTAATTAACAAAAACATGCAGATCTTCACTGATCTCTCTTTTTCCTTTTTCCTCTTTTATTTATTTATTTTTTTACATTTTGAGGGAGGAGCTTTCTATGCAGCCCAAGGCAGACTTCCAATGTGCTACTCCTCTGCCTCAGCCTCCAGAGCGTTGGGATACAGGTGTGTGCCACCATGCCCAGCTTCCCTCAGGTTTTGAAAACAGAATCTTTTGTACCGGATTCAGTAGTGATTATGTTAGATAAACTCATTCTACCAATAATTATCTCAGGCAAAATTAAATTCTGTTCCTTTCAAGGGAATCTGCTCAACAAATTTTAGGAAGGATGTGGCAAACTTTGTCTTTCTGAAGTATCTTTAATAAGTTTAAATATGACAGCATTTCATCAAGTTTTGTATGTTACAGACCAACTCGGTTATTTTAAATTGCTGACATTCCAATAATCAGTTTAACAAATCTCTTAATTCATAAGATGGAATCAAAGCCTGTTAAATAAATATATACATTGTAGACATTTGTAGACATCATACACACACACAAAACCAGTTAACACTGTCATGCCAGGTGGTGGCAGGGCACGCCTTTAATCCCAGCACTCGGGAGGCAAAGGCAGGTAGATCTCTGAGTTCGAGGCCAGCCTGGTCTACAGAGTGAGTTCCAGAACTTCACATGAAGCCTGACCTTAACAGGATAACCCTGTCTTGAAAAACAAAACAACACTAGGAGAGACTTACATAGATCTCATCTACATGGGAAGTAGAAAGTAGAAAAAGAGAAGATCTCCTGAGTAAATTGGGAGCATGAGGACCTTGGGGAAGGTTGAAGTGGGGAGAAGAGGGGCAGGGAGAGGAGCAAAGAAAAATATAGAGCTCAATAAATATCAATAAAAAAGAAGAACAAAACAAAAAACAACCCCCCCACACACACATGAATAAACCAATCCAAACGAAGCAGTAACAGCATGATGCCATTCAGGTTCCATCAGATGAGGAATGTCATGTGAATTCTCTCTTCTTCCTTAGCTTCGAGCCCCTGGGGGACAGAGGCAAGAGGTCGCCTCTCCCTGGGTTTCCCACATATTATGGAACCAAACAATGTCCCCATGAGGTTTGGGCAATGAAATGGAGCTGTCAGCAAACGGGTCCCAGGAGATCAGTCTGAGAAGCGCCTCTTCCTCCCCCTAACTACCATTTCATTTCCTCAGTTTCCAGCCCTGCCTCACGGAGGGTCAGCCCTGCCTGTGTTGCTGAGAAAATGTTTGAGCGCATGCATGTTAAATCCAAGAGCCCAGAGGTTGCCTGTGGACAGGGTCATGGATGAATTCAATAGCCCCTTAGTGTTCCTCTGACTCTATCTTAACCCAACACGGTTCAATCTCTACTGAGCAGCCAAAAAAGGTCAAAGCATAAATCACAGCTAGGATTGTGGTGCTTCTGCAGGCCCAGCCTTCAGGAGACTTACACAAAAGATCCTACTGTTTCAAATGTGCATGAAAGAGAGAGAGAGAGAGAGAAAGAGAGAGAGAGAGAGAGAGAGCCTGTTCGCTCTTTGGTCTGAAACTCTCCTATGACATTTATTCTACTTCAAACCTAGCCCCTCCTCATGGCCCTGCACATGGCCACAGTTTCTTCTGCATCTCCAATGTCCTTACCCACTGCTGTGACTACACAGGCTCTATGCCATTTCTGGACTACACCAATAGCGGCACCTATTACCGTATCTACCCCAACTGTTCATTTCTGCGATACCCACCATCTTTGCTGTTGCCGTCAGACCACAGAAATGGTCTTCCCCTTGCCTCTGCAGACCCAGACTGGGATCACATGGGTCAGGCCTTCCCTGGCCCGCGACCCTAGGAACAACCTACGCCCCCACTGCTCTGCACCTTCCTGTAGTCCCAGCATCGCCTGAGGTCACCTGGGCATCTCACAGGAAGAAGTCCTTGGTTCTGGAAGTCTCCCTCCACATATTCTGTCGGTTGAGAGTGAAGGAAGCAGATAGAAGGCCTCAACAAGGGTTTGCTTTAAAATGCTCCTGAGTTTGTTTTAATCACCTCGCTCATCACCAGACACTGTAAACTTGTGTGGACGTTGGCCTGTCCACAATCCTACATAGCCAACAAAAGTAGTCCCCGTGAACACGACCTGAAATCAAGAAAACAGAGCATCGTTTACCGCCCAGCAGAAAGCAAGCCGAAATCACTTAATTCCCCTACACTTTCCTGCACTTTTGTCTGTGTTTGTTGAGAGAGTGTCTCACTGTGTAGTCCTGGCTGGCCTGGAACTTGCTGTGTAGACCAGGCTGGCCTCAGACTCACAGAGATCTACTTGCCTCTGCCTCCTGAGTTCTGGGATTAAAAGTGTATGCCACCATACCCAGCTTCCTAGTTTTTTTTACCTTAGAGATTTCAATGTAACAGAATGAAACTCTGAAACAGCATTCTGGAACAGGTGCTCTTTACCTTGTTGGGAGAGGGGTCCATGGACAGCTAGTGAAATGGATGGGGGTGGGATGCGACCTTCCTTTCCCTAGCTTCTAACTAGAACCACACCTTGCATGTACACCTGCAGGCCAGAAGAGGGCACCAGATCTCATTACAGATGGTTGTGAGCCACCATGTGGTTGTTGGGAATTGAACTCAGGACCTTTGGAAGAGCAGCCAGTGCTGTTAACTGCTGAGCCATCTCTCCAGCGTCCACACTGCTTTTTTGTTTTGTTTTGTTTTTAGAGACAGGGTTTCTCTGTGCAGCCCTGGCTATCCTGGAACTTGCTCTGAAGATCAGACTGGCCTTGAACTCAGAGATCCATTGCCTCTGCCTCCCAAGTGCTGGAATTAAAGGCGTGCACCACCACACCCTGCTCTCCAAATTGCATTTTAGAGAATGCTTGGTAAAGGTGGTGCCTGTGGTTCTGTCCAAGGACCTTGCTGATACTTGGACAGAGTGACTGGTGGCAGAGGACTTACAGCCCCACCATGGCGTCAATCTGCAGGAGTCAGACAACTACTAAAACATTGACCTCTTTTGGGGTGATGAACAGCAATGTAGAAGTGTGAGCTAAATAAACTCTTTCCTCCCCAACTTTCTTTTTGGTCATGTATTTCATTGCAGCCATATCTATGGTACCCCCTAAAAATGTGCCTAAAGAAAATCGACCTCTTTAAGCCCATTCCTACCACCCCCAACAACTGACCCTTCTTCATTGGCCACAATGGTTATAAATCTCTCCTGGTTTTGTTTTTCCCAGGAAGTTGATGGTTTGGGATTATTTTTAATGGGGTGGGGGGTTTGCATGTGCCATGGTCCATGTATGGAGGTCAGAAGAGAACTTCAATTTTGGGTGTCAATCCTTGCCTTCCACCTTCCCTGAAGGAAAGTCTCTTGCTCACCACAGCCTATGCCAGGCCAGCTGAGCACTGGGAATAACAGACTCCTGCTACTGAGCTCAGCTTTGCATGGCCTTGAGGATCCAGACCCTGCTCCTCGTGATCCACTGAGCCAACGCCCCCATCCTGGTGTCTGGCTCTTACAGGGAGAAGGGCCCTGCAAATGGCTCCTATCCTGGATCAGAAACTCTGCTGTCCTCTGCATCTTGTGCGCATGACTGTACCCGCCCTGGATCTCTGCATCTTGTGAGCATGACTGTACCCGCCCCGGATCTCTGCATCTTGTGCGCGTGACTGTACCCGCCCCGGATCTCTGCATCTTGTGTTCATGGTTGTATCTACTCCTGATCTCTGCATGTTGTGTGCATGGCTGTACCTGTCTCCATCTCTGCATCTTATGTGCATGGTTATACCTGCCCCTGATCTCTGCATGCTGTGTGCATGGCTGTACCTGCCCGTTCTTTAGGAACTGCACATCCGCCGTCAACTTTCTCAAGGCATTTCCAAAAGTGTAGTCCAGATTTCGGCCATGATAAATGTGGCCTTGGGAGTCTTGGGCCACAATACTGGTGCAGAATCTGAGCAAAGAGAAAATTCCAACACGAATGAAGGCAACAGGAACAGGAAACGAGAGTTCTGTTTTTAAAACGAATCCCCCAAAGCATCAGGTTTTCTTCCTTACTGTTGATACAAACGCTATAATATGTTCTTGTGCAAGAATATGGAATACAATTCCAGCTGGAAAATACAACTGGACACAACGCATCTAGACCCTGCTGTGGGCCCACAAGATGCTGCTACAGATGTACCAGGTCTGAGTTTCATGTTCCCCTACGTCCTGTGTGTATGCAAGGAACAGCTAAGCCTCTGAGTTCCGCTTGTTGGTACGTTACCTATTAACAAGGTATTCAAAGCTAGCCCAAGCTGCCTTCTTCATACTATGCATTGTCAGAGCAAACACACACACACACACACACACACACACACACACACACACACACACACACACTAACTAAATTACAGGAACTCCAGGGAGGGCATAGTGACAGAAGTCTTTAACCCTGAAACTTGGGAAGTTGAAGTAGGTAAGTCTCTGTGAGTTTGAGGCCAGCCTGTTGTACATAGGCAGTCCCAGGTGAGACAGGGCAACCCTGTCACAAAACAAACAAACAAATAGATGAGTGGGTTTAAAAAAATCTTTTAAATAAACTTTTTGGCACTACTTACTTTTTGTAATGGTTCAATGTCACTTTTATAATTAGGAGAAAACAAGTGTTATCTCACTGCTTGGTTTATTTAAAGAAAAAAGATTAGTGAAGTTTTGACCCCTAAGGTCTCTGATCTTGAGCCCAAAGGGCCACAGAAAGTCGAGTACCCAGGTAACATGGTGAGTGCTTAAAGTTGCAGAGGTGTTCTCAAAATTGGTGTTTTCTAAATGGCGGCAAGGTGACTGCCAAATCTTTTTTGGGTATGTCCTGGAACTCAGCAGTCTAGACCAGACTGGCCTCAAATTCACAGAGATCCTCCTGCCCCTGCATTCCAAATGCCAGGATTAAAGGTGTACACACCACCATTCCTGGTGTGCAAGTCTTTCCAATGTGACCCCTTCTGAAGAAGCACAGGGGACAAGGACACACCTCTGCTTCAGGAGAGGTATTCTGGGTTGCCTTGGGACTCACCAGCCACCAGAGAGCCGGCAAGTGGTCCCTCTGAGGCTTGGTTTCCACATCACAAACCAGAAAATGCCACCGCCCCCCCAGGGCTGTGCTCCTAGGGCAGCCTGAGGCCATGAAGATTCAGTAGCTATACTTAGCATAGCTACTGTTCTCACATAGCCAGCCTTCAGAAGGCACAGCAGCACACTTCCTATCTCAACCAGAGGGGGACTTACAAAGAAAGTTAGGCAATTTAATAAACGTCTTAATTTGAGATACAGGGCAATATTAACTTAGTTTGCTTTGAAAGGCACTTGAGTTTAGCAGGCTGGAGTCCACAGAAGTCTCCTGGAAAGGCAGGCAGATAGAACGCTGAGGGACCCTGCTCTTCTGAGGTTGGAAAATTGCTGTAGAATAGTTACTCCACGAACTTCCCTTCACTCATCTTATTTTTTTAAAATATTTTTTATGGTTTATTTAACTTGATTTTATGTGCATTGGTGTGAAGGTGTCAGACCCCCTGCAACTTGATCTTCAGACAGTTGTGAGCTGCCATGTGGGTGCTGGGAACTGAACCCGGGTCCTCTGGAAGAGCAGTCAGTACTCTTAACCACTGAGCCATCTCTCCAGCCCCTCATCTTATTTTTTTTAAATCTTATTTTACTTATTTATTTTTTAGAGAAACGGGTTTTTTTCTGTGTGTCCCTGGCTGTCCTCAAACTAGCTCTGTAAACCAGACCGTTCATGAACTCAGACATCTTCCTGCCTCTGTCTCCCGAGTGCCTGGCTGCGCCTCCTTCATCTTAAGGCAGCCCCAAGCTATAAGCACCTAACAGGATGTCCACGCAGGGTGGGAAATATAAGTGCGGCATACCAGGGGTCTTCCTCTACTGATTTCATCTTATTTTTATCTGTGTAGGAGCAGGGAGAGTACAGGCACCACGGTGTGCTTCTGTCGCCAGGGGACAGGGGCCAGTTCTCTCCTTCTACCACGTCTCAGGGATCGCACTCAGGTGCTCACACCGAATCCTCTACTTTACTTTTCAGACAGGTTCTCCCATTGAACTTGAAGCAGCAAGTTCCCATGATCCTCCCCTTTTTCCCCACCCGGAAGACTGGGTTTCAGGCATAGACGGACACACCCTGCCAGGGGTCTGAATTCAGGTCTACTCCAGCCGCTGCTGGCACTCCTATCCACAGTCACAGCCCCAGCCCTTGAGCAGTTTGGGCAGCGGGGTGCCCCCTAGACTGATGACAAGATAAAAATAAGTTTTGGGTAGAGCAGCTGCTTCCTCTGGGAAGTCCATCTTCCAGGAGCGTGCTGCTCAGATTTCCCCAGGGACTCTGAGACCTAAGGTGGTTTCCAAACTGCAGGGACTGTCTTGTTTCACCTCACAGCAAACACACCTCCTCCCACTCATCGTGGGTGACCGTCCCCGACCGGTGACAATTGATTGACTTTAATCCACCCTAGCATGGGGGCACTTACGCGGAGGCCTCATAGGCCAGGTTGACCAAGATGCCCTCGGCCAGGCTGAGGTTGAGGAAGTTGCACATGCCGCGGATCTCGTCAGTGAAGGGC
Source organism: Myodes glareolus (assembly GCF_982192425.1). NCBI lineage: Eukaryota > Metazoa > Chordata > Mammalia > Rodentia > Cricetidae > Myodes > Myodes glareolus. The sequence goes on along the minus strand of NC_142033.1, from coordinate 15,057,283 downwards.
TGGGGCAGGAAGCTCTCCACCTTCGACACCACTTCTCCAATCATCTCGAGTACCCACTGGGGAACCCTGTCGCTAGAAACGACAAAGCACGAAGCTCGTTTCTTCTGGTCAAAGCACAGAGGGTGCAAGTGCGCGTGGACTAGGAGACAGGAATGCTAGAGTCCAGATTTTCCCAGAACTGAAACACTGCGCGCTGCGGCTGCTGCTGCTGCTCCAAACCAGAGTCCGAACCAGAGGGAACAAACATGAGCGTGAGCGCAGGGCCAAAATCCCAGCTACTCAGGAGGCAGAAGCAGAGGGATTACAAGTAACGCCAGTTTATGCTACTGCAAGGTTTAATTTTGTTCTCTCAACATAATATTTTTAATAATTATTTGGGAATTTCATACAACGCATCCCGATCACACCTGCTTCCCACTCCTCCCGGGTTCATTCTCCTGCCCTTAAGCCCCCCCCCCAAAAAAAAACCACCAAGCCCTTACGCCCCCCCCCCAAAAAAAAACCCACCAAGTCCAATTTGTGTTGTCCATAGACCAAACTCCCAGCAAGACTTCCAAAATGAAAATTATAAGGGCTGAGAAAACACCCAATGGTAGAGAGTTCGCTTCCATCTCCTGGGCCAGGCACTACGGAGAGGAAGGGTGGACAGGCTAATCAGGGATGGAGAGGCTCGTGGGCTGCATGCCGTACTCCGCAGCTTAGCCGGCTGGGTGACTGATACCTTGTGCGTCGCCCTAACCCGGAAAACGTCTGGAAGGCGGGCGCGCCACTGGGGACACCGAACTTGACAGCCTAACCGGCCTCGCAGTGTCAGCCACCCTCTGGGCGCTGCACGGTGCAACGGAGGGAGGACGGCGATGTAGCACCGAGGGGAAGGAGGAACAGAGTCCGGCTGAAAGGTGGCGCTCACCCGATGACCTCCGCCACCGCGGCGCGCACGAAGTCCGGGTCGTAGTGCTGCAGCATCGGCAGCCAGCGCCGCTCTGGCGCCGCGTCCAGACTGACGTTGAAGAGTGGCGGAGCTCCGGGGACGCCAGCCGACAGCCAGGGCCCCGGCAGCAATAGCAGAGCCAGCGCCAGGTGTGCCCCATAGACTGCAGCCCCGGTGGCTCGGGTCCCCATGACTCGGGCTCCTGAGGCCAGCACCCCACCAGGGAGTCTTTACTCGGTCCGGGAAGTGAAGTGGGAGGCATCGGGGCGGTGCTAGCACTGAAGGCGGGGCCTGCCCTAGGTCGCTCCACCCGCCGCCAGGAACCCAAGCAGTGACACCGGCCTCCTGCCCCAGTGGGATCAAACCTGCATCTCACTCACAGCTTGAGGGCGCAGCCCACTTCTGTGGGCCAAGAGTGTGAGCTGTGCTGGTCCCGGGAGTTACAACCCTACTGTGCTAAAAAGGCGTCGCTATCTCCTTACTCTACAGTTGCTCATTTTAAAATTCTGAAGGGCTGACCGTCTATGCAAAACTCTCAAAAAGCTACAAATTTAACCATTTGTGTGTTATTATTTTTGCTGACTCCCATTTATCAACACAAGTCAAATGACAACTATTAACTCGCATTTTACTAATGGTGGAGCCTGGAGGGAAGTCACCTGCCCGGGGCCACAGTTTGAGGAGCCTCTGCTTTGCTCTGTCAGGGTGTTTGAAGCCAAAGCCTGCCTACCTTAGCAAGCCTCCAACCTGAAGCTCTCTCAACTCCTATAATGTGTTCCCAATATCCGGGAGACTGAATTTGTAAAGTCATCTTGGTAAGACCAGAACATTCTTATTATATAGCAGAGTTGCCTATAATCAAATAGTCAAACGTGCACGAGAAACTTAGTTTATTTTGTTCAGGTGTTCCCATCCCTTTATCATTAAAAAATATGGTCTTTATTTTTATTATTTTATGTACATGTGTGTTTTACTTGCATGTATTTCTGTGCACCTCACATGTGCCTAGTGTCTAAGAAGGCCAGAAGGGTTAGGGTTAGGGTTAGGGTTCCCTTGGAACTGAAGTTGTAGAGAGTTGTGAGCTGTCATGTGGGTACTGGGAATTAAACCCAGTAACTTCTAAGCCATTTCTCGGCCACCACTGCCATCCTTTCTTACCCTGTCCTCCAGGAGGATCCATCACTACCTCTATTTGTCTACGTTTACGGCCTGTATGCCACTAAGCTGAAGTCCTTTGGTCTCTCTAGGTCCTGTTTCATTGTTCCGAAGCAAATGCCCCACGTATAGCATAACAGCAAGCATCAGAAGTCATTCCTCAGCGTCACACAGAAGTCATGGTTTTTCTGTGTTAGATAAAGCCCAACTCAGATCTGACAAGCATCTGGAATCTAGTTTCTGGAGGGAAGCTGCCAGGCTCAGGGACCCACAACGATGTCTGCAGGGATACATGCAGGCAGATGCTGTATACATAATTAATAAATAAATCTTTTTTTTTAAAAAAAAAGTTCTAAGAACATTCAAACATTCAAAAATTATTACTCATGGTTCTGCAGAGGCCATGAGGTCTTTTCGCTCACAGATGAACCCCAGGGAAACCAGGGATGTGAAGCATACAAGCTTGTCCTCAACAGAAGGGATGTATACCATGTTCACCCAGAAGTCTGGAAGTGTATGCAGTTAATAGCCTGGTGGTGACCTTTGCTATTTGTAGTGCCACATCTGAATCCCTAAAGTACTATGTTTACTCCAGACTCTCCCTCCCTAGGCCTTTATTTTTAGCTTTGTTTTTCAGTCAACAGAACCCATGCTTAAGGGAGATGTCACATGCGCTTTGTAGCTTGGTGACCTCTACAAGATCAGTATGACCAAGACGACACCTGCCCCTTCCCTAGGCCCTCAAGGTGCCTGAAGCTTCACTGCGCACACGGGGCTGAGATAACTGCCACCAGCAAACTCTTCCCCCAAACTGTACTGCACTTGAATGCCTAAAGGAAAAGCTGCCCCGTGCCAGACTCCAGAAGCTCAAAGCAGGTACCGGCTGCTGAGCCGGACTCTTCTTGCCTCACACAGACCGCTTTTCTATGGTTGTTTCTCTGATGGCTGTAGTGCTTACAGGGATGCCCAAAAGGCTCTAAACAGAAATATCTAACCGCTTTTTGGCAGGAAAATAATGAATTGTGAACAGTTGAATAAAGAATGCAACATTTAACAAAATGAAAGATGTGTTTACGAAGACTCTAATGCTGGGTCCGGGGAAGATGATCCAGTTGGAAAAACACTTGGTATCCAAGCATGACGACCAGGGCTTGGATCCTGGTGTCTGTGTAAAAAGTCAGGCCTGTGATCCCGGTGCCGGGGAGGCAGAGACCAAAGGGTCCCAGGCCTGTCTGCCCCAATTACTTCTTGCTGAGAGGGAACTAAACTGAACCACACTTCCAGTTCATCCAAATTTGTGAACTTCACATTCAGAGAGAGCAGCTCCATCTCAGAAGATGCGGGAAGAGGAAGACACTGGATGTTGGCCTCTGGACACACGCTACAGGAATGGCAGGCATCAGCCCCGAGATTAGCAGCTCTCTTAAGGGAGGAGTCATGGTGAGAACTTCATTTCACTCTAATGCTCTTTTCCTTATAGTTAATTTCTTCCCTTTAAGACACACACTCAGTACGTAGTCCATAGCCCAGGCTAGCCCCAGGCTGCTCCTCCCGCCTGAGTCCCCTGTGTGCTGGGATTACAGATGTGTACCACGCCAGTCTCCCACGCTTTCATTCTTTAAAACAATATACTGAGTTGGTAAATGTTTCATCATGCTCTACATTTAAAGTCACAGTTATAGAATGTTTCTATCTTTTAAAAAGAGAAAGGTTTATGAGGCCTTGACATAGGAAGTTGTGAGGAGTACCCTCTCCTAACCTACTTCCCAGGCGATTCCTTTACCTCCGGCTTTTGCAACCTTTCCCAGAAGGGCAGTGGGTTCCCTTTTCACACTATGGCTTTACTCCTTGGCCCAATTTCCTTTTAAGGCCCCGTCTGATGCTGACTTAGGAACAGAAAGTCCGCCCCAGCAGCCTCTTGCTGAGATGAAACTAGAGGTGTTCCTGGTTTCGCCAAGGATGCTTTGGATAAATGCTTGACATATAAATCATCAGGATGCTCAAGACAGAGAAGCCGTCAGACATATTCTTCTCACTCATGGTCAGCAGCCATTTTCATGTGGTTATTTTATTTTAAATACCATTACTGTATGTGCCTCAAGGGAGAACTGTCATTTAAAGTGTGACATCCTTTTTTTTTTTTTTTTTTTAATGAGGACTCTGTTTGCATTCAAAGAACTCTCTTAAGTCTTTGTACCATTAAGGGAAAAAAAGTGTCTCTACTCTTGTATGTTAAACAAACAAACAAACAAACAAAAAAAACAAAACCTGAAATTAAGATATTACTAAGGCTTCTTTGCACTTGGGGTTAATGTTTTCAAACTGCCATGACTTGATGCAGATGCCAGTGTTCTCCCCTCCACACTGCCCCATGCCATTAAGAGCCCTGGGGATAGGCTGGCTCAGCAGGTAAAGTGTGTGCTGTTTAAGGATGAGAAACTGAGTTTAAATCTCCAGCAGTCCCCCTCCCCCACACATGGCGGCTCATGCCTGTACTCCTGTACTCCCGGAGCTGCAGTGGCAGGTGAGGGACAGACGGTCAGCCTAGCCAGCCTGTGAGCTCCAGCTCCAGTGAGAGGCCTTCTCAACGACTGTGGGTGTGCATTAGTGTACACTTACACAGAACCCTGGTGATTCTGCTTTGGGGACAGAGCTGTGCTATCTGGAACTTGCTCCGCAGACCAAGCAGGCTTTGGATTTGCAGCAGTATGCCCAGAGCCCCCGTCTTCCATCACTGGGACTGCAAGTGGCCGAGCGTGGACCCCTGTGTCCTGCAACCTACAGCACCTAAGAGTTCATTCACTAAGATGCAGGCTTTAAGCTGTTGTATGTTTCCCGCCGAGGAGAACACTGAGATGCGGTTCGGAACACCAAGCTTAAGTGTCCTTAGTACTGTAGCACTTTGAGGTTGGGTCTTGTGTGTCCTGGGCAACTCCCAGGGTTGCTGTGAGGTGCTGGGATTACAGCGTGCACAGTCATGCCTGGCCGTATGTAGTATGGGAATTGAAAGCAGAGGTCTGTATATGCTACACACCACACACCCGCCCCCTGGCACCTGGGCTTTCCTCTGTCATGACAAAAGCTTAATATAACTTACCTTTTATTATTTTTTTCTGTATTTTCTGACTAGCTACTAAGCCCCATTCCCCAAGGCTGGATGCTGGTGCCTGTGTGGTCTTAAAGGCGATAGCTGGAGATCCGAGACCAAGTCTGGATGTACAAACAAGGACAATATGCTAAGACTGTCACAAGGATGCAAGAACTTAAACACATTCCAATTTCAGATGTTAATATAAAAAAGCCTTAATATCACTTTAGATATCTCATATGCTGCTTTAAAAACAGCTTAACCTCAGGCAAGTGGTGGCCTAACATTTGGGAAGCCCAGGCAGGAGGCTCATGAGTTTAGCCTGATCTACAAAGTAAGTTCCAGGGCAGGCAAGGCTACACCAAGAAACCCTGTCTTGAAAAACTAAATACTTAAAAAAAAAACAAACCCAAAAAAAACAAAACCAACAACAAAAAAAGCCAGCTTAACTTTTTTTCACATTACCACTGTGTATACCTCCTGTGTATGTTTTCTGAAAAGGTCTGTGTAGCTTAGGCTAGCCTTTAAATTCATGACTACTAGGATGACAGCTGGGTACACATCCAGCTTGTACCTTAGCTTCAAATAAGGTCCAGGAGCAACTGTTGCTTTATGGTCTAACTGCAACGGCGTGGGCGTGAAATGCTCTTCACAGACTCACCAGCCTGCAGCGGCGGTTGTGGAGCTGAGAACCTTTAGGGGCCAAGGGGCGTCCGGAGGACGAGAGCTGATATGCATGGAGGCTTCAGTCTTGTTTGTCTGCTGCCTTCTGGAATGAGACGTCTGGGCCACACACTAGCACCAGGGAGCCGCCTACTGCCACGCCTCTCCCCTCTCATCTCCCTTCTCAAAGTTGTCCTTCAAACTGGGAATCTAAATAAATCCTTCCCAAGTCACCTCTGGCTGGATGTTTGATAAGAGCAAGGAGGAAGTAATCACTATTCCTCCTAACTATACTGCATATTGCCTGCATTCTAGAGATGCTGTATTATTCTTGCCATTTAATGTTACATTGCCTTCAGCGAAATGACCACAGTGCATGTTTTCATAAGAGTTCAAAGAAAAAATCTGTGGCTCTTGCCATATTCTGATCATTTTCTTGGACGAAAATCTCAGCTGGGGGGTAGTGGTGCACACCTTTAATCGCAGCACTTGGGAGGCAGAGGCAGGTGGATCTCTGTGAGTTTGATACCAGCCTGGGATACAAGAGCTAGTTCTAGGATAGGCTCCAAAGCTACAGAGAAACCCTGTCTCAGAAAAAAGAAAAGAAAGAAAGAAATCTCAAAGTGGGTTTGAGCTAAAACCTATGATGTTTTAGACCTGTGCAAACTGTAAGTCATTTTTCCCCATAAGAACCATGTTAATGGTACTTTAAAAAACACTATTTTTTTTCTTCCATGTATGGATGTTTTGTCTGTATGTATGTGTGCATACCACGCACGTGCCTGGTGCCCTTCTGTAGGGCATTGGATCCCCTGGAGTTACAGACAATCATAAGCCACCATGTGGGTGCTGGGAGTCAAACACAGGTTATCTGCAAAAACAGCCAGTGCTCTAAACCACCGAGCCACGTCTGCAGCCCATGCTAATAATGGTAAACCATTGAGCCACGTCTCCAGTCCCTGCTAATGGTAAACCACTGAGCCACCCCTCCAGTCCCTGCTAATGGTAAACCACTGAGCCACGTCTCCAGTCTCTGCTAATGGTAAACCACTGAGCCACCCCTCCAGTCCCTGCTAATGGTAAACCACTGAGCCACCCCTCCAGTCCCTGCTAATGGTAAACCACTGATCCACCCCTCCAGTCCCTGCTAATGGTAAACCACTGAGCCACATCTCCAGCCCTAGCAAATGGCACCTTTGACAACACTGTGTATTGCTGGCAGAACTGAGATGGTGATGATCCTAGAGGATGTTTCTAGACCCCAGGAAGCCAGGGTGAGAATGAGGAAGGGGAGACAAACACCTCTGGACGCTTTTAAATCACACTGTCCTTGGATTTTAAGGTGCACATCCAGGCCTGAAGTGTAGCTCAGGGGGAGATCACTTGTTCCACACGCATGAGGTTCTTCGTTTGATCCCAGCACCCCCCTGGAGGGGGCAGCCTCCTTCTAATTACAGAGAAATTTCACAAGAATGATTCTCCATGTACCTTTATTCCCCATGTCTCTCTTTGTTTCTTACACAATGACATAAGTAAAAACATACACCGTGCAAGACTCAGAAAGTAAAAAACACATCTTACACATGATTCCAACCCCCCCGCCAAAGATTTGGCACATATTCTGCACGTTTTTTTACAATCTCCCACATGTATACCAGATTATACAGCAAATACTTTTCATACTTTAACCTTAACCTAATAAAACAAACAAGCAGAATCTGACAGAGAAAATAACACACAGAGCTCTATGTGCACGCGACTTAACTGCAGCAGAAGCAGCGGTGGTCTCTGCTCCCTCTGCACCTTTAAACAGAGGTGAAAACCACCAGGAAAGGGGCCTCAGAGCCGGGACCCGACCTAGCGTTTCAGGGGCTGCCAACTTCCTTCCTGTAGTCCAGATCTCTCTATTCTCCTCCGTTTTGTGTCCCCTTCCCCGAGACAGGGTTTTGTTATTTTGCTATGTAGTTCAGACTGGGCTCAAACTCACAGCAACTCCCTACCCTTCATCATTCTCCCAACTACTGGGACTGTAGGTTATGTCACCATGTCTGGTTAAACTTCCTGAAATCTCAGAAAACACACTCCAAAACCAGGGAAGGGATTGATGAGAGGATGCTATTTGGGAGAGCACCATTGTCTATATACAGTTTAAAAATGTTACTTAAAATGGATTAAACAGACAGAACACTCAAAACAAATGTTTTAGTTAAAATAGAATTTCAATGTAATACTCTATATACATTACAAATTTTCAATGAATTAGAATATAAATAAAAACAAAACTTGTATTAACTATAACCTTTAAAAATCATACCAAGACCATTACAACTTAAGCACAGAACTCAAGAACAAGTTTTCTACAGTGCTGTCCTGCCCACCGTGGGCATCGGGCACAAGGATTATGGTGCAGTGTAAAGGCTCAGTGTGTGCCTACTGCGAAGTGACTGGATTTTGACGAAGCACGGCTCTGTCTTCATGGACATAAATGCGGTATGTGCAGCCATACCCACCTAATAGTGCTTTGTACACAGTGGACAGTCAACATGTATTTTAAACTAGCTGCCTAGACTCTGGACATGACGGTTAAAATAAACACAGCAACTTAACTATTATAAGAAAAAAGAAGGAAGGGGGGGAACCACCAAAACACAATTTACTAAAAGAGAGGTAGGCAGTGTGACATTTCCAGAGAGCCTTGGCAGGCAGGGTTAATCAGGCTCGAGCATGCGCTGTCCCTGTTTCTCCACACTACAGAAGACACCCAACTAGCACAGAGATGCAGCAGAAGAGCCGAGACTCTGTCTTTACCAGTGACGTCTGCTAACGCCATGGAGGTAATGAGCTGGTGTTCTGGATTTAAAATGCCAAGGCCTGAGTATAACCCCTAGTAGCCCAGAAAGTGGACATGGTAGTGAGTAGCTGGGAGGTGGGGCAGGAGGAGTTGAGAGGCCACAGAGCAGAGCTGCAGCTGGACTCTTGCAGCCGATTTCAGGTCTGACAGACACTTCCTCCGCAGCTGTGCAGGGGTGAGGCTGGGCAATCCCCTACCAGGGACCCAGGCTACCATGGGGGAAAAGTGACAGCAGAAAATAAAACCAAAGTTAAGCTCAGCAACTGAACAGAACAATGAAATGGAAAAGGGAAAGCCAATCCCGAGGGGCGGAGAACTGCCCTTCCTCCAATCCAAGCATAGACATTTTTCATTAGAGGATGTCCTAAAATGGCTGAAGCAAAAGGCACCAGACTATTTCTAAATCCAGCAGCCTGCATGCAGACTCTGTCCCACACGGAACTCAAGCGTGACTGTCCACTGTACACACCTATCTGACACTAAAAACGTGTAGCTTTGGTTGAGAACAAGGTAAACAATGGGCTGAGTTGAGAATGAAGGGAACTGATCAAACCAGTGAAGAGCAGGCACTTGGGGCTGGAATTCTCAGAGGCAGAGAATCCACTTAGTGGCAAACACCAGGACCTGGGGTTGATCCCCAGTAGAGCAAAACAAAAACAAACCCAGCAGCAACCAACAGCAGAGAGCAGAGAGCAGGCTGCACAGACAGCCAAACCCAGCAACCGACGGCAGAGAAGAGGCAGAGGAGAGGCCGCACAAACGGAAAGCTCAAAGGTCTGTGTTTTTGGCTGGGGTTTCACTATGAGCCCAGGCTGCCCTTGAACTAACTCAGTATGTTCCAAGCTGGTTCTAAACCCATGAGCCTCCTGCCTTAGCTTCCTGAACGTTGGGATTATGGGTGTGCGCCTCCGTACCCTGCTAGGTATTTCAAAATCACTATTTAAACTTAAGGCAATTTTAAAAATGGGGTCTTAGCCAACTCTTAACATTGAAAGGAGAGAAGAAAACACAGTCTGTACAGCAGGAGCCTGTTCAGCAGGCAAGCCTATTTACAAGTAAGAACCTCTTACTCTTGTAACACTGTCCTGTTTGAAGAGCATGTATGACTCCCATCCTGCAGTTAGTCCAGGAGCCCAGCGACTCCAGGAATCTGGACCAACAGCCACAAGGAACTACTTACAAGCTCACTATAAACACGGCATACACACCTGCCCTCAGTGGGGCTCCGCTCACTCAGCTGTGCATGCAGCAATTAGTAGGCACTTGCTATTGCTCTGAGTTAGAAAGGAGATCTTAACACCGCTACTATTTACATTCACAGTCCCACCAGCCCCACCTCCAAATTAAAAATACCAAATTTCTACAAATGCTACTGTGGTTTCCAAAATATAGTGTCTCTTGACCTTTTAATGTAAGCAAATGTTTACTAATTTTCGGCATGTCGATACACACTTAGCGCTGGCAGGAAACGGTAACTTGCTGCTATGTTACTTCATTCTTTTCCTCTTTTTCAAAAGTGCATCTCGTAGTGCTAGCTGCAAGAGAAGAGGAAGACAACGTAACAGTAACACTTGCTACACCAACTAGGTCATAGTTACCAGACACTAGGTCAATAGCCATCCTAAAAATGTCACAGAGTGAAGTATTTCACCAGATGGCTCCGTGGAGAAAGGTGATCACTGCCAGCCAGAAACACAATCTTACCATCAGTACCACTGTACCTTATTTTCAATGGCAAAGACTTGAAGACATTAGCAAGGGTCAAAACTCTTCCTAGCTAATCCAAGCTTTTAAAAGATTTTACAACCCAGGCTCTCAGTCTTTCACTTCCTTAATCACTTTCTGTCAGAAACATATCAGGTGAAGTGAAAGCAGCCATGTGTGCATTCTAGCCGCATGTGACTGTCTTCTAGCCGCAGAAATGGGGCTCCTGTGACAATCATCAAGATCCAGTTTAAGACCAAAACCAACGTCTGGAGGGACCTTACGTTTCCTACAGAAACAGCATCACCTGACTTCAGGGATGGCATGTGGCGTTTCTCTGTTCTGCTTGGCACTTGGAGGTACAGATGTCCCCTCTTGATTCTTAACCCTCCCCAGATAACCAGAATACGAACGGCTATTAACAACAAGTCCAAGTTTTAAGTAGTAACGGCAAGCAAGGCCAAGGCACAGACCTCCATTAATTCCCACCACTAATCCCGGCCTTTACACTTCACTAAGGTGTGTGTTAACTTGTTGTGCTGTGTTTAGCAGACGTGTTTGGAAGCCAGGCATCGTGACTCACGCCTCTAGCACCTGGCAGGCTGAGTCAGAAAGATGAAATTTAAGGCCAGTCTGGGCTCATACTCATCTGAAACCCTGTCTCAAAAGTACTAAGCTCATTCTAGGTTAGCAGTTGCCCAGCTCTACAGCTACACGTTCTACAGCTCTGGATTTGACATCTCCCTGCAGGCAGGTGGAGTTGTTAGCTGGCTGGCTGAGGGAGTGTCTGGCACTCTCCAGTGTCTGGCTGGCTGGATTTGCACTTCACTCACAGCAGCCGCTCACATGTCACTCGGAGGTCCTGAGTGGCTAAGCTGCAGGCCAAGCACTGTCCCAGCACATGCTGGCCATTTCGGTCAGCACAGCTATTTGCACAGCTCAGCCCCTTCCCCGCAGACATTCCGGGCCTGTCTGCAGTCCCTTCTCTTGGCTCAACAGCAAGTCTTCTAGGTCCTGTTCAGCACAGTGAAATGCCAACAGGGTGAAGCAAGCTGCTCTTTCTCAGAGGGTGCTGGGTCCCCAGAGCTTCAGGGACTTAGGCTACTGAGCATTTAACATGAGTCACAGGCAAACTGCGGCAATAGAAACAATTAGAACAAAGTTCCTTGTTCAAACAGGACCCTGGATTTTAATTAGTTAACACAAATATAAAATATCTCAATAACTTCTATATTGATTAGGTGTTAGAATTACTTCGATGTTTTAGGCAAAACAAGGCATACCATTAAAATTAATTTCCTCAACCCTACATGTTTAGGAAGGCTCTCAAGACAGAACTTAAGTCAATTCAACCCTGTGGCAAAATCTAGAGCCTTTATTTAGAAATGTTATTGCTTTATTACCTTCACGTGGTAAGTACAGATTATAAGTAAAAGAATAAAAGTAGAGTTTAAGTGGAGCTGTCTAGAGGGCTGGCCACTACCCCCGGCCTTGGCAGGTTGTCAGTGGCTAGCTACCAGGAAAGATGGCTAACACTGTGTAGCCTGGTGCTGATCCTCTACAGCCGCTTCAGAGGAAAACACACCGTGTCAATCTGTTCCTACAGAGCATCACTGAGCTAAGCAGGCCACCCGGGCAGCATGGCTGGGCTGTGCACGGTAGCACACGCCTGCAATCATGAAGCGGCACTTAGATGGCTGGAGCGAGGGAATATCAGAGGAAAGCCAGTCTGGCAGAGATCAAGGCACTGTAAAGCACACAGTAAGACCCTGTCTTAAAACAAAATGGGCAGCAAACCAGCTAAGCTACAGTGGACAGAAATCCCAGAGGCTATAAGCACGATGCTCTCTGAGACAGAACACAGACATCATAACTCACCACAACTGTGTGCTGAGTGTGCTGAGCACTGCCTTCCTGAGCTAGTCCACACCCAAGCAGTGCTTCCTGATCAATCAATCTGCTTTACAGGGCATGGGAATGGACCTCAGAGGGGACCAAGCTTGATTCTTTCACTTCAGAGACGATGATCCAGGGTCACCCACAGGTCACATGGCGACCCCTATCAATCCCACCCTGACTGCTCCCAGCCTCCCCAAGCACACTTGGCATGTGGTCCTCAGAGGCAGCCCTCTTGTAAAACATAGCTGTCTATGTTGCTGGACTCAGGCCCACGTGGAACCCACCTGCTTCTCCCGGAAGGAGCGCTTGGTCTTTGACCGGACATTCTGGCTGTATCGCATCATCATAAAGTTCTTCTGTTTTTTCTTCTCTTTATTTGTGGAACTGGAAAATGGATTTATTTTGGTTTTTTTCCTCACAAATTCCTTTCGATCTGTCCTTCCTGCCTGTTAGTACAAAGAGATTAGTGTTCAGTATTTCTTCAAGAACAACACACTTCAGGCGTTATCTAATCCTCTGTTTGATGCCAAGGACAAGACAGAGACAAAGAGCAGCTCTTGCTCCCTAGGACACGATCCAGAGACAAGGCTTGAGCTCAGTGAAAGGAAACGTCCTGACTCCGTCTAATCCCAGAGGCCGAGCTGGGGTGGGTAGGTGGGAAAGGGGAAGAGGTTGGTGTGTGGAAAAGTGGGGAGAAAGCACATGGCTCTAACTGCCCATGTGGGTCTCCATGCACAGAATGCAAGAGTGAGGAGGAGCTACTGCCGAGGCACAGAAAGCAGCAGACACGTGGTCACTGTACCAACATGAGCCAACAGCACGAGCCACAGGCCGACTCTGACTGTGACATTTCTCTATTGCTTTAGTAAATGTGCTAAGCATTCTGATCCATGAGCATGCAAGACTGAATTTCTGTCCTCTACATCTTGTTTTGGGTGGTAGTCACAGGGTTAAATATAGCTGTCAAAACTCATCTCACAGTCAGGTGTGGAGGGGACATGTTTAATCCCAGCACAAGAGGGCTGACCTGAGTTCAACACCAGCCTGGTCTATATGGAGAGTTCCAGGACAGCTACATAGAGAGACCCTGTCTCAAAACGACAAAAAGTACACCAAAAAACAAAACGAAAAAAGCTCTCCTCTAATTAGGGCGACTCTGTTGGCAGAATGCTTGCTTAGCAGGCACAGGCTCAGGTCCTTTCCCCAGAGCTGCATAAACCAAGCAAGGCACAGGCCTGTAAACCACCTGGGGAGTAGAGGTGGGAGGGTCAGAAATCCAAAGGTCAGCCTGGGGTGTGGGTTATGTAAGATCCTGCCTGCCTTAAAACAAAACAAAAAACCACCTAATTCAACTGTTATGTGTTAATTATACCTTTAAAGGGAGGGAGAGAGGGAGGGAGAGAGGGAGGGAGGGCGGGCATCCACCTTCTGTTTACAGTGGGGAAGATACGCCCCCACTCACCATCGCAGTTGCTAGTCTTGTCTCCTTGTCAGACTTGGGCTTTTTATGAAGGCGTTCAATGTCCCGAAGAGACAGCAATTCACCCCTGTGGTGAGGATAAAAAAAAAAACAAAACACACACACACAAAATGATGGTGAGCTCTCCCCCTGACGCTTTCTTCCACTGCCAGGCACTGCAGGTCTGGGTGTGGGCCACTTTCACCTGGACTCCTCATCGCTGTCAATCTCTATGTACTTCCTTTTCTGGGCTTTCCCGGGGGCAGCGTCCATTTCTTTCTTCATCTGAGCCATGCGGATTTTCTGGAAGTCATCCTGCGTTAAAACCCGACTTGTGCTGATGGCTGCAGCTTTGGCTTTCCGCTCCTCCATGGGCATGCTGTCCAGCTTCTTGGCCTGGAAAAGCATACAACCAAAAGGAAAAATGGCTACCAGCTTCAGATTTAAATTTTAACATGGCTCAGCAAACACGGCATCTTGGCAGAGTGACACCCTAGAGAGGTCACGTGGACTTACAATTTCTTGCTGCTCTTCATCGGAAGAGTGGTGCACGTCAACCCACTCACCATCCTCCTCCTCCCCGCTGAGGCTGGCGCTCTCCCATCCATCTGTGTGAAAGAGAACTCATTGACACAGCTACCTCTTCAGGTCGAGCAGTCACAGCAAGGCGCGCTAAATTAGCAACGTTGAAAAGCAAGGAAATGAACCTCAGCTACTCCACTGACCAGCAACTGGGAGACATCACTGTCACATCGACTTAGTTAATTTAAGGAGTCGGGACCCAGCACTGACCAAGTATCTATTAACAGCCAAAACCTAACAGTGACTTATCTAATTCTTACAGCTCAAAGAGGAACAGACAGAGGGACAGACTCACAGTTAAGTCACGTGCCAGAAAACACAGCCTGCACTGACTCATGGAGAGCCCGCCAGCACCCCTTGCTGTCCTTCAGAACTGTGCCTAGACATTTACCTGGAGCCTGAAGCATGTATGTGACTAACTCACCCAATGTACTCAAGACGTAGGAGAAACAACTCCAGTGACTTGGAGTACAGAAAAGCCTTCCGGATATGAAAGAACCTGAAGACACCTCATTAGAGAGGCTGCCAGGATACAAGAGTATCATAGCTCTTTGGTCCGGCATTTACACAACCACTGATAAGCACCCTGATCTTGCCAGGTAGCTTCAGGGGACCAGATCTTCTGTGGCATAAGTGAAAACCTGGGTTCAATTCCCAGCAAAAGGCAAGGCAAGGCAAGGCAAGGGAAATGAACCTTCATCATTTTCTGTATCCTCTTCTTTCTCAATCTCTAGAACCTCTGCTCCGGGAATGTAATCTTTAGCATCTAACTCTCCATATTCTTGTATTCTTGCTTCAATGGAGGCTTCAGTAGGTTTACCCTACAAGAGAAAATTATTTAAAAGTAAGATGCTTAGATTCAAAGGAACATTCATAATGAAAGGCCCTCTAGGGTGAGAGGAACCTGCTTACACGTCAGGCCAACAGCGTAAACCCCAGCAGAACGCAGGTCACTTCTCACTGTCTTTGGCTTTTGTACAGAATAACTGCTCTGGCTTTAAGTTTCAGCAATGCCACCTCTTCGTGTTCCAAAGCTTCCCTTTCTGCCAAGAGGCGGTACCTGGCTGGGCTGTGCATCAGCTGCTGACGGGCACTGCCGACAGCGTCAACACTGTCAAGTACAAAAGCCGGCACGCCGTTAAGACCCAGCCTCATCACAGAGTGCGTGTTGGCCACAAGGGTTGAGGACCAAGGAATTCAATCAATGGCACCCTAAGCTTGAAGAACAGAACACACGCATCACGCACACTCCCCATGGAAGCATCGCTCATCTATCATGTGACCAGCAGGCACTGCCCTCATGTCTGACCACAATCTTTAGACCACCCTAAAGTTTGGTTCACCTACCCGGAACTTCTTCTGCAGCATCTGAGGGTTCAGTGTCCGGAAGAGATGAATCAAAGTTCTGGCAGACATCATTACGTCTGTAAAACACCACCTTTGATTAGAAATGTCGAAGCAAAGACCACTGAGAGGTAAAGGCGAGACGACTGTGCCGCTGGCCTACAGAGAACGACAGGCAACTCACTCTTATCTTTGTGAGTCTTGTACTGAGCCAGGTCCTGGAGGAGGTCTTCAGTCATGGCCAAAGGACATCGAGCTGTTATTTCCTTTATAGCATTGATTCTGGAAAAGGAAAAGTAAATTTAAAATAAAAGAATAATTTTATGTTCAAAAACCAAAAGGAACACAGGTTGGACTTCGCAGGCTTGGGACCCTAAACCTATAGCGTGGCCAAGAAAGAATGTGAACGGCCGTCCAGGCTGATATTCCCCAGTCACACTGGCTCTGCAGTGTAACAAGGACCAGTGTTGGGCACAACAACAAGGCAGCGTTTGCTCACCCACTCTAAAAAGAGGGCAGGAAGTCAGTTCGGAAGGGTTAAAGGTCTTTAGGGCTGCTATCCCAGCATCAGTTTGCAAGGGAGATACAAAGTAACTGCTTAGTGTGTCACACATAGCCCTTTGAGTCACCCAGAGGGCTACAGAACTTCTCTAGCCTTTCTTCAGAGTGACTCACTAACAATCACTTGTCCCAGTGTAAGGGAACTTCATGGGAGGAGAAAAAGGAGCATTAGGTCCATAAACAGTCCTTGACACAACAGTAGCCTGAAAACCATCACATGCTGATCACAAGGACAAGTATTTTTTATCTGAGTCTCTCCTTAGAATTCTGACCAATAAAATGAAAACACAAAGCCTCCTGAGAAGACTGCTCTCCCAGAGGCCGAAGCTACAGCTCTAACTGCCCATGTTGGTCTATTAAACACACCCACAGTCCCATGCATGCTCTACGTACCCTACAGTCATGACTTCCCCAGAGTTCTTGTCAGTAACAAAATTGTTGGCCACCGTCATGAGCAGCGATTGAATGATCTGAGTTGGAAACAAAAGAGGTGAGTCACGTGAGAGGCCCTTGCTTCTGGAGCAAAGCAGTCATCAGTGCAAAAGCAGCCTTCCAGCTCCAGGATGGGAGCCGAGAACCAAACCCAGGCAAGTGAGGGACTCAGTACTCCGGGTTATACTTCAGGCCAGGTGAAGTTACCAGCGTTGGACACAATGTCCTTGTTTCCTTTTGTAAAATTCTGATACTTTAGTGTGTGGGTGTACACACCAGGGCATGTGTGTGGAGGTCAAAGGAGAACTTGCAGGAGCCAATTCTCATCTTATCCCTCGCTGAAACAGGTCTCTCTACCGACCCCAACACTCCAGGCCAGCCGGCCTTTACTCTTTGCAGAGATTCTCCTGCTTCTACAGCCAGCCCTCGGCAGGAGTGCCAGGAATACAGGAATACAGATGCCCACAACTCCATCTAGTTTTAAGTAAGCTCAGGCATTGAACGCATGTTGTCATGGTTTTGTGGTAAGTACTTTTACCCACTGAGCCTTATGACTGGCTCATAACATAGTCCCCCCCCCTTATTTTAAACATTCATGTTTTAGGTTGGCACACAAAGTAACATGTTCACTGCGGGCGTGGGCACTGTTACACACTGAAGTGCGTCCCCACCTCTGCTTCTTCCCTTCTCCCAAACAGTCAGGCTTCTGCCTCCCTTTTAAAGAATCTGTTTTTAGTTATGTGTACACCATGTGTACTGGTGGCCGCGGAGGCCAGGAGGGGGCACCAGAGCAGCTGGAGGTCGTGACAGGCGGGCTGTGAGCTCTGGCTTGGGTCGCTGAAGGACAGCGAGTGCTCTCACCACTGAGCCATCTCCCCTCGCTGCTTCTGCTTTGTTTGTTTCCCAGAGACAGGGTTTCTCTATGCAACAGTCCTGGCTGTCCTGGAACTAGCTCTGTAGACCAGGCTGGCCTCCAACTCAGGGATCCGCCTGCCTCTGCCTCCTGAGTGCTGGTGCCCAGCTTTTGCTTTCTTACTGCACATATTCCATTATATTGTTTTTTAAAATGACAATATCAAAACAAAACTTTGCTTTGACACAGGATAATTCAATGTTGATCAAAGAATTATCAGCTTAAACAATACTCACTATGAAGTTATAAATACTCTTGGACCTTCCTAGACATATAATTTGGTTATTAAAGCCAGAATCCTCAGCTTGTTCCCCTTCTATGAACTGTATAGCTAACTTCTATTACATCTCCTTAGGAGTCAGGTCTCCTCTGTTCATGGAAACGGGATAGGAGAGACAGCAACTCTGGGAAGAAACCCTAATATGCCCAGCAGCAGCATTGCACACTTTGGACCTGGGTGGCAGCACTACACTGGATCCGTGTGTGTGTGTGTGTGTGTGCGCGCTCCATTCTGGAGGTTGTGGCGAGTTCTCACCTCTGGTGGCACCAGGTGATGAGAGGCTTGTGCAGCAAACAGAAGGATCTTCGTGACTTCTGAAAGCACAAGAGACAAGAAAGCACACACATTATCTTCCGCCTCCAAGGACTACAGCAACATGGCAAGCCAACTCAGTTATCACATGGCCATCACTTAACTTACTTCACGTGAAGACCAACCCCTACCTATGTGCTGGGCTCACCTTTCAGCCTTCAGGTCCTTTGTTCCACCCTCCGTGGTCGCACAGGCTAACAGAGCATCCGCCCCCATATCCACCATTGCCCTTACTCTACTTTTCTCTTCCAAACCCTTGACCTGGATATTATACACCGTGCTGTCAAGGACTCTGCCTTTCGGTCACCATGACCTTAGTGTCTAACAGACGCACTGCTCCTGGGCTCTGTGCGGGCTGTGTGTGGCAGCTCACACCTACAGTCCTAACACTTAGGAGTGGCAGCAGAGACAGCAGGACCCTGCGACTGGGGCCAGCCAGGGCTAGTCACCAAATCCGGTCTCAGGCAGTAAACTAACCAAATAAGTCACCAAACATCCATTGGACAGACACAAACGTACATATGTGAACACACTCTCTTCCAAGAGGCTGCACAGTGTATGGAAAGAACAGGCCTTTGGACCAGGCGCGTGGCTCATGCCTCTAAGTGTAGCCTACAAGAGGCCCTCTGATGTTCCAGCCTGGGCTAGAGACCCCGCTTAAAACAAAACAAAACAAAACAAAACAAAAACCAAAGGAGGCCTTTGGGAAAGAGGCAAAGCTGACTTGTCACTCATTTGAATGACCGTGGTCACTTTCTGAACTTTAAAGAGGCCACTTCTCAATTTCATTGAGTGATTACAGAAAGCACTTAACACAGTCAGATGTTCAAATGTCAGATGTTCAAATGTCCACTTTCTTCCTGTTTGGGCAAAACAAGCAACCATCTTTCCCTGCTTCTGTGTCATTGCTAACTGAGAAGGCACACAGGGCCATGGAGACCAGAAACAAAGGCCCGTTACCACAACACTACAGTCAATGGGGAAAACTAGGTACATTTTTTTTTTTTTACAATTTATTTTTTATGTGTATGGATGCTTTGTCTACACATGCATGTGTGGTGCCTGTGGAGGGGGCAGAAGATCTCCCACTGTAGTTACGGACAGCTGTGAGCCACCATGTGGAGGGGGCAGAAGATCTCCTACTGTAGTTAAGGACGGTTGTTAGCCACCATGTGGAGGGGGCAGAAGATCTCCCACTGTAGTTACGGATGGCTATGAGCCACCATGTGGGTGGGGAAGTAGACACAGGTCCTCTGCAAGAGTAGTATACTTCTCTAACTTAGGTGTCGCCTCTCCAGCCCCCAAACTAGAATTTTTGACAGAATTTATATTACAAAAAGACTTGCAATCAAGAATTTATCTTTATCATTTTTTAAAAATAGGAGTGTATGTGTGTGTGGTTAGGGATGACCTGAAGTCCTGATCTTTCGACCTCAGCCTTCCATTTTTCCCTTCTCTATATAAAACACATAACGTTAACTGTCCTTAACAACGCTAGAACAGACTAGCCACTTCTTAGGTCACAGCCGAGGATCAGACACACAGACAGGTTACCTCTCTGGTGGGGCTGCAGAAATCTTTGCACAAAAGGGTAGAAGTTGAAGAGGAAAAGCTGTGGAGAGAAGAATGGACTGGCTTTAATATCTATGAAACTTAAGCATGACATTTCACCACCAAGATAAATGCACTGGGAATCACTTTGACTCAGTTTAGTCCTCAGTAAGCAATCCTACCACAGGCGAATTCAATGTGCTGCAGTAACCCAGGGAAAGAATTTTCTCCCCAGCACTATCCTGCTATCTTACCACGTGAGAGAGAAAGCGCAGAAAAAGTGGGGAAAGGCTAACAAACCCAGCCCTCTTCTAGTTTTGACCCTGGCCTGGCTGCTAAGCTCTGTCTTGGTGTTCACAGAAGGGGAGCCAGACCAGGACCAGCACAGGCCCTGAAGTCCCTGGGGACAGCAGGGTAAAACTGAGCGGCCCTAGTGCTGTCACTGCCACGAACTGACAGTCCGACTCTACTCTCGTCCAACCACACTGGAGGAAGAACTCTGAGCTCTGTATCTGTGATCAAGGAAACCAACATGCTGAACAATCTCAGAACAGAACGAGCCATGACATCCATGTCAGAAAACTGGGCTGGAGAGATGGCTCAAGTGTTAAGAGCACTGGTTGCTCTTCCGGAAGAGCACACGCTCCCAGCACCCACATGGTGACGCACAACCATCTGAAACTCCCGTCCCAGAGGATCCAATGCTCTCTTCTGGTTTCCATGGGCACTGAACATATGTATTACACAAAAATATATGCAGGTGAAACCCCCATACACATAAGAGAAAAAAAAAAGCAGTTAAGAGAACAATTTCAAGGGTCACTTCTTTGTGATCTAAAATTTTGGTAACCTTTTTAAAGGTAGCTACTCTGGAAGTATTCACACGCACACCACACAAACATCACCAAGGAGCTCTTGCAAACTAACTCAATACCAAAAAATACCCAGGGATCCCAGCTTTGCAACTGTACAACCCCTACCAGAGCACCTGGAAGTTAATATCAGGAAGGGTTAGGCACACTGAAAAGCAGCAAGAATCAACAGAAATATGCAGTTTATCCGGGCTCAGGAACACACACGTGAAAGTAACAAGAGCGAGCACGTGATGGCTCCATGTGAACCGAATGTGCATAGGTTAGCACCCACACACGCTGGAGAGGAAAGAGTGCTAAATAAGAGCAGCTGCTTTAGACAGGAAGGCTGGATTCCCTGCCGATCTAACTGTGCAGAAGGCTTGATTAAAACTGAAACATCGTTCTACGTAACTGCTTTCCTTTACTAAGCCCATTCAGCTAACATCCCCAGAGAAGCAGCACAGTTCGCACCTCGTGAATTCCCACCAATCTGGAGATGAGGTTCATGAGCATCATCTTCACTTCAAACCTCTCCTTACAGCTCTCTAGCTGCTTCAGAAGCTTTTCCGCAAAGTCTGGAAGGAAAGAATCAGAACTGTGGGTTCATGGCTGCAGACAGCATTTAACAGGCACAGGGAAATGGCATGGCATGAGGAGTTACATCAGTGAGAAGATCAAATACGGTACCCCAAATTCATCTTAAAAAACCCTAAGTTTTTTTTTTTTTTTTTTTTTTTTTTTTTTTTAGACAGGGTCCCACTACATACCCTTAGCTGCCCTGGAACTCACTGTGTAGAGCGGGCTGGCCCGCAGAACTCAGGGATCTGTCTTCCTTTGCCTCCTGAGTGCTGTGCCAACACTCAAGGTGATTTTTAACACTTGTTACAGACTAGTTACTTATTTTTATTTATGTATATGCATGTATATGCACATGTGTGCACACATTCACAGAGGCCAGAAAAAGGTGTTGGATCCCTTAAAGCCAGGCTGGCATTGTGTGCCACCTGATGTGGGTGCCAGAAAGCAAACTTGGGTCCTCTGCAAGAGCAGCCAGTGTTCTTAGTCACTAGGGCAACTCTTCAGAGCCCTGGATTCCTAAGATATATATGTAAAATAATTTCTTTTATCTTTTGAGGTTATAATCATCTCATTTCCCCCTTCCCTCCCACATACCTTTCCCGGCCTTTTTCCATTAATTGTTGTTTTGTGC
Organism: Myodes glareolus; assembly: GCF_982192425.1. Lineage (NCBI taxonomy): Eukaryota > Metazoa > Chordata > Mammalia > Rodentia > Cricetidae > Myodes > Myodes glareolus. The sequence goes on along the minus strand of NC_142033.1, from coordinate 15,035,494 downwards.
ATATTTGTGTATGTGTACATACACATATTCCCAAACACAGATTCCCGAGATGCTGTGCACTGCTCTATAGTGGATACAGTTTGCTTCTGAGAGTGTGGTCTGCAGGCCACCAGCAACCAATCTACTAGGACTTTCTTGGAAGTGCAGACTCCAAAGCCATACCCACGCCCTAATGAACCAGAATCTGTACTTTACCCAGTTTCCTAGGTGACTCAATTAAAAAAAAAACTGGTCTAAAGAGTAGTAAGTTAACAGGAAGTGATAAGGCCAACAAGGAACTCAGAAGTAGTAACTATGGTACCTTGGGGATCATGAATCAAATGAATAGCTGAAAAGTTAAACACTTCTGGTTTCTTCTTCTTCTTTTGTTTCTGAAAGAGAACAGAAACCCATTCAAAACCCCTTGGTTATGAATTAGCCAGTCCTTGGGCTGTGTGCTGAAGCCATTAGCCAGTCCTAGACTGACTATGTGCTATGTGTCCAGCAGGGGAATGTGGATTCCAGGACCTCACTGACCGGCCAGGCTAGCCAGGTTTCAGAAGGGATGTTTTCTCAGAGTAAGGTGCAGAAGTGATTGACCGACACCCAACATCATCTTTGGCAACCTGCACCGTGTTCACATGCACCTGTACAAACGTGAATGCATGTACAAACACATACATACTAACCCCCACACAAATAAACTGCAATACCCTCACATACATGCACAGACTCCATGAGGAATAAACTAACATTATTTGGAATAACCATCACCAAATACCAAACTTTTTCTAAGAACCCATGTCTAGTTAGAGTAAACTTAATCAAACTTATTCAAACCACAGTTTTGTCAGAGCTGAACATAACCTATTTATCTAAAATGTTAGTGCTTACAACTCACCATCCATTTCTAAGGTTTGTTTGTTTTTAATGCTCTTTCTCTCTCTCAAAACCTTAGCAGGCAAACCCCATGCACACTCCACACTCTGAGGATTCTGACTGCAGCTTCCAGGCACGGACCTCACCTTCAGCACTTTCATTGCCTTTTCCAACTTCTTCTTGTTTTTGGAGCCCTTCTTCCCCGTGGCATACTGCACCAGCAGGTCTCTTGCCGTGGGTCCTTCATCCTAAAGAATAAACTACACTGGGAAACTGGGAACAGGGAAAATCTGTACATGAGCAGCGTACTAACTACATTCCGTTTTGTTCTAAAGATTTAATTTTTATTTATGTGTATGTGTGTGTGTCTGTATGTGAGCATGTGCGTGAGAGTGTAGGTGTCCACGTAGACTAGAGGCCTTGAGGAGCCAGGAGCTGGAGTTACAGGAGTCTGGTTGTTTAACATGGCTTCTAAGACTCAGCTCAGGTCGAAGGAATTGCTCCACTAGGGCTTGCATCAGCTGAGCCACCTCTCTGGCCCCTAATTTTGGTTCTTAGACTTTTTTCACAAACCCACTAATGAATACAACCTTTTAAAATCAGGAAATCAGCACACATGTGCAAAAACAGACCACACATTTTCCCTACAGCAATGATTTTTTGCATCCTTAATTTTAGTATGATATACAGATACAATGTTGCTTTTATTTGTAGGAAACTGGAAATGTATTCATCAATAGAAGAATGCTTAAAGAATGATAACATTCATATTCTGGAATATTCACAGATCTAAACAAAATGTATCTGCACACTGACGCGAACAAAGCACACTGTAGTGTGTACATAAGACACATAGCTTCTAAATGCTTACACAGGACTTTCTGTACAAACGTAAATGCACTGGAAACAAAATAGTTACCTGGAAGGAAGGAAATATGACGGAAATAACCCAAAGTCAAGAAACCCCTTACTTGTCTACATTATCTCAAAGTTTTTACAATGAAATATAGTAAGGTGTTACCAGGAGATCCTGGTCTAGTTACCACAATGCTAAAATTATTTATTTGTATTTGTGTGTGTGTGCATAAACCTGTCCCTGCAGATCCCTACAGAGAACAGAAGAGGATGTTCAGTCCCTTGGAGCTGGAGTTACACACAGCTGTAGGTGTCCAACATGGGTGCTGGGAACCTAGCTCTGGTCCTCTACAGGAGCAGGAAGTGTCTGTCACCACTGGGGCACCGCTCTAGTCCCGCATGTATGTGATTTTAGAATAGATCTTTTCACTTCTTCAATTTTAAAGACACTGTAATATTATGCTCCTCTTTCCTACGTTTGTGATGTTGGGACCACCCCAAACTGCCAGCATCTTCTCTTCCTCTAAGGTTGTATGTAAACAGGTAGAAACAGCTCAGAGCACAGACCAGGGCGAGTGAACCCGAGGCACATCTTAGTCAGTCTTGCTAATAAGAGAACAAGGAGCAAATGTTTTGAACTGAAGCCTCAGCACGGCAGAACTCTGAAAGGACAGACGTGACACTTCCTGCAAAGTCAGCACCTAAAGGTCTGACAGACTGAACTCAGCGGAGCAACACACGGGGAACTGGACACCTCTAAGGCCCTGCATTCAACCCACCTCGGATTCTGAGTCACTGTCCTGTTTCTCTTCCTCATCTTTCCCAAGGAAGAACGTCAAAGCAGCAACTAATATCTAAAGACCAACAAGAAACAAGTCAATGTACCCAGCCAAGAACAAACAGACTTCTGCCTACACTTCCACCCCACATGCGTAGACTGCTGTGTCTGAAGAAAAAGCCTCAAACGGTGGGAGGGAGGGCCGCTTGTCTCACAGATGCACAATAACATCCTTCACTAGGATGAGGCGAGGGATGCAGCTCAAGGGCAGCGCACATGCTTGAGAGTGAGCCCAATCCCTGGGTTCCACCCCCAGGACCCCCCAAACCAATCACTTATTAGATAAAGAACTATCAGGCACATATCACATGAAAGGAGAGGTCAGCTCTCTCCTGGACAAACGGAAGGGCTGCGGGCCTCCCAGCACACGCGTAGCTAAGGCACTGGCGCTGCGCCTGCAGCATCAAATCACGTCTTTAGACACTTGTGTCCATTGACAAACACGGACTTAAATCAACAAACAGAAGTGACTGCCAGGCTCTACACAGTCACCCTTCAGGTAGACTGCAGAGAATCTCCGCATCCCCAGAAAGGAGCCTTCTGACAAGTCACATGCTGTCTGAGTTTCTCTCAACTGGGCCAGAGCCCACAGAAGAAACGCCGCTATCACAGGGGACATAATGCACTTCAGTTGGGTGGTGGTTCTGTTTACAGCCACTTTCCCGGCTCACGCTTTAGAGGAGTCAACCACAACTTCGGATTTGTAAAGCGTGATGGAGTAAATGGCAGCCACCTCCTCCTGACACACCCAGCTCCACTTCACCCTCAGCAACAGACAGCCCTACAGCTCACCTTGGTGACCTTGGAGAAACAGGCAGTTGTGATAACATTGACAGTCTTAGCATCATTCCTGGGAGAGAAAACGGCACAAAACAGTGAGTACTTCTGACCTTAGGATGGTCAATTCTAGGACTTAAAGTGACAAACCCCTAAATGACTTCATCACAATTCCAACTCAGTCTTGGGACACAAAGCTTGAAGCCATCAATGTGAAGAATATTTGGTGCCACAGGATAAGTGTTAAAAAAAGAAAAAACAAAAATGCCAACAACTCAGAAGGAGAAAACAATTCAGCAAACCCAGAGCTGGAGGAATGGCTGGTAGAGAGAGTGTTCGTGCGAGTATGAACACCGGAGTTCTGATCCCAGGACTCCTGTCAGGGGGGCATGGTGGCCTGTCTGCCGGCAGACACGGGATCCCCACAGCAAGCCGGCTCGCTCAGATTAGCTGAACTAGCTCTACTGAGTCAACTAGGTTCCAATGAGAAACCTTGTCTCAAGGTATAACGTAAGGAGCAATTGAGGAAGACAGCAATAGGGCTGCTTATCAGCTTTCTTCCTCATATTACTCAACCTGCTTTCTTAAATAACTCAGGACCACCTGCCCACCATGGGCTGTGCCCCCTCACACCCATCACTAATTAAGGATGCACCATAAAGTACCTACAGACCATCTGACGGAGGCATCTTAACTGAGGCTCCTCTTCCCAAATAACAAGCTGACAAACGGACCAACCATATCAGATTGCCTCTGTATTTTATGTCAACTTCAATGTACAACAGAGTATATTAAAAAGTGTAAGATTAAAACAAAGACAAAAAGCCACACTTATCTATGAGCTCTGTAATTATACAAATGAAAATATAGCTGGGCGGTGGAGCACGCCTTTAATCCCAGCACTTGGGAGGCAGAGGCTAGCAGATCTCTGAGTTCAAGGTCAGCCTGGGTCTAGACAATAAGTTTTATTGTCCATTATAAGCCAGAGTTTATACAGAGAAATCCTGTCTCCAAAACAAACAAAAGACAACAAATGTGTGTCTGTTTCTCATGACAAAACTCCAGTGTGTTACCAGATGTTCCTTCTGTACAGCTCGATCATGACATCCAGCGACATCTTGGCTGCAGTCGCATTGCTGTCTCTCAACATGGTGTACATGAAATTCTGCAGCACCTGGGGAACAAGGAGGATGAGGACTCAATGCACAGATGGCACAAAGCTTCGAGCACAATAAGGAAGGGCACTTACCACATTCACTTTATTGTTCTTGTGTTTGGCGTTTATGTTCTTGATGTCGGTCACGATATGTGTGTACAGAGTCTGAGGAGACAAAGCACACACATGAAACAGATGAGCATTTCTGATCTTGGAGAAACGCACCAATGCACAGGACAATTTGCTTTTCCTATTTCATTCTATAACAGAAGAGAGCCAAAAGAAGCAAACATTCGGGCTAGAGAGATGGCTCAGCACTTAAGAGCACTGGCTGATCTTCCAGAGAACCCGGGTTCAAATCCCAGCACCTACATGGCAAGGCAGCTCATAACTGTCTGTAACTCCAGTTCCTGGAGATCTGACACCTTTTACCAATGCACATAACATAAAGTTACATAAATTATTTAAAAAAAAAAGAGAGAAGCAACAAACAAGTAACAGTTAAAGATAAAGCTGCCCTCCAGGGGATATGAGTGGAATTACCAAATGAACAAGTCTACCCTGGAGAAAAGAAAACCCATCCCCTACACGTTATAAAAAGTCATAATCCTTTGTTTACAACAGGCAAAAAGGAGAAGCAACCCAAACATCCACTGGATGATGAATGGGTAAACATGTGGCAGGGCCATGCAATGGAATATTTAGTAACGAAAAAGACACAACCATACTACGCTACAACTCAATCTTGAAACAACATGCTGAGTACAAGACAGCCACAAAAACATAACGTATGACTCTACTTAAATAAAACACCAGAAACAGGCAAAACTATGTGATCCTGTACCACTCTTGAGACAGAGGTAGGAAGAATGTTCAAGGCAGTCTGGATTACAACAAGGTCAAGGTCAGGTCAGACTACACAGTGAGACCCCTATGAAAAACTCAAGGGCTGGGATGCAGCTTAGTCAAAGAGTATTTCTAGCAACTGCAAGGCTCTGGACTAATCTCCAACACTGCCAGAAACCCAGAAACAAAAAGCAAAGAAGGTCAGAGAGATGGCTCAGTGCTTAAGACCACTGGGTGCTTTTGCAGAGAACACAAGTTCAGTTCCCAGAACACACATGGTGGCTCACAACTGTCTGTAACTCCAGTTCTAGCAGACCTGACACCCTCTCTGGACTCTGTGGGCAATGAATGTATGTAGTACAGATTCACAAGTAGGCAAAACACCAACACAAAGAAAAAGGAATCTTTTTTTAAAAATGCATTAACTATAACTATAGCTGAATATAAAAAGATGCATTTTATTATGTTTAACTATATATAGTTATGTGTGCCTGCATGTGGGTATGTGCACATGAGTGCAGGAGCCACGGAGGCCAGAAGTGTCAGATCCCTGAAGCTGAAGTTACTGATGGTTCTCACTGCCTGACATGGGTGCTGGAACTGAACTTGGATCCTCTGGAAGAGCAAGTGCTAAACTGAGCCATCTCTCTAATCTCTAACTCTTTGTTAAAAGGAGCAAGCATCTGACTGAATGCACAATAGTTCTGTGACTATAAACATCACCACTACCCAAAACATGGTCCCATGGAGACCACGACTACAAATGATCAAATCAAATAGAAGTAGTCTCTTAATATTTGGTGTGAGAGATTAACTTAATGAATATAAACGAGTTTTTCTTTCTGAAATTTGTTTTATAAGCCTTCAGCTCTTATCTTAAGTAAATATACAGGCAGAGAAATGGGGTAACATAAGTTATAAGAGCTAATAAGTAGCCTAACCTAATGGGCCAATCAGTTTATAACCTTATGGAGTCCTGTGTGTGATTTTCCTTGGGAGTTGCCAGCTGTGGGGTACCAGTCGGGACAGAAACCCCAACAAACAAGCCGGCCCCTCGTGTTACATAGGGCACCCACATGGATAACTGCATCCACAGAATGCCTGAGAAAGCTTGGGAAAGAATAAAGCATGCTTTCTTGATGGCAGCAATTTCTTGGGTCTGCTCTGCTTGCTAGAGGCAAGCAAGCACTCTCATCTAAGAGAGGCTTCCTGACTCAACTTTAGCTGCAAAACCTTGCAGCTCTTTTAAGAGGTCCTGCCACGAAACACTTAAACTGTGCTGATGAAAAGCTGAATGCATGCTTTTCAGTTTTCAGCCATAGCAGGAAAAAAGCTGCGCAGTTTTAAAATGCTGGCTTTCTGGGCTGTCCTGCCAGGGCAAACTCTGACTCTTTTAGGCAGGCAGTCTGACTGAGTGTGGTCTGTGAGCAGAATACTACAGCTTGCTTGCTAGCAAGGACCTTGAAACGCCATAGAGTTGTGGCAGTGAACTGAAGCTCTGGCTGGTATCTCAGCCATGAGGCTGGAAAGCTAAGGAATGGGCTGGATCTAGCCATCAAAGCCACGGCTCTCCATATTGCTTAGTAAATTAAAGGCTTATGTAGTCAGAAAAAGAGATATACAGTAAAGAGAGATTCAAAGAGGAAGAAAACCTCTAACTGGTTTACAGTATGTTAAAAATATATGCAGGCTAAAGGTTAAAGCCATTAAAAATAAAAAAGAAAGAGAGAAGTAGGGTGTGGGATACACACCTTTAATCCCAATGCCTGGGAGCAATAGGTAGATTGACCTCTGTGATTTCAAGGTGTGGTAGTACACACCTTTAAACCCAATGCCTGGGAGGCAGAGACAGACAGATCTCTGTGAGTTCAAGGTGTTGTAGCACACACCTTTAATCCCAGCACTTGGGAGGCAGAGACAAGTGGATCTCTGTGAGTTCAAGGACAGCCTGGTCTACAGAGTTATTCCAGGACAAAGATATACAGAGAACCTGTCTCAAAAAGTAAAAGTAAAAATAAAAGAAATAGAGGTTAAAATAAAGATGGAAAATATACAGAGAATCTTGATACTGTATGCTATTATGCTCTCTTTGAATTGTTTGATTGCTGAGGAAGGAGCAACAGTTGCTAAAAGATTTTTGTTTATAAATGCTGCTGAATTAATCCAAGATAGGTATTTTGAAAATACCTTGGCTTCAAAATTGAAGTCAAAAGGTATGTTACTTTGGAGAAGAGATTTTGCTTTTGTTTCCACAGAAAATGAGAGGCTGTGGATTCATTCTGAGTTAAGAAAAATCAGGTTCGAAAAAGGAAGACCACCTGAGAAATCTCCAATAGGAACAGATGGCCCAGATGACAGAGTTCTACATCCAGAACGGATTCAAGACTGCTGCCTGAGATGATCAAGACTCACAGGATACTCCAATCAGGACTTGATTATAACTCTAAGTTTTCTTTAGGTCCCCATAAGATCATCAGCGCCCCCAACCAGCAGGAAGTAGCCTGAAATACTACGCCCACATTCCCAACAAATGGACTATGGGTATTTTCCTTTGTTTAAAAAAAAAGAGGGAAATGGTGTGGGAGAATTGTCTGTATTCTGTCAATCATATTTTAATAAAATGCTGATTGGCCAGGCAGGCAGTATAGGCAGGAAAGCCAGACAGGAAGTGGAGGTGGAGCAAAGAGACTGGGAGTATTCTGGAAAGCAGGAAGCTCCATCCACAGAGAGGAAAGATGTAAGCTGCCCCGCTGGAAAAGGTACTGAGCCATGTGCTAACGTAGATAAGGATAATGGGGTAACATAAGTTATAAGAGCTAATAAGTAGCCTGACCTAATGGGCCAATCAGTTTATAACCTTATGGAGTCCTGTGTGTGATTTTCCTTGGGAGTTGCCGGTTGTGGGGTACGGGGCGGGACAGAAACCCCAACAAGCAAGTCAGCCCTCATGTTACACATAGAAAAATGCTATTGCAACAAAAAGTTTTTATTGTGTGGGTTGGTGGTTCCAGCTAGTGTGTGTGCCCTCATGCCCAGCACAAGGTCACGAAGAGACTAGGTTTTTGTACCAAACTGCTTGGGTTCAAGGTCTAGCCCTGCACATGTGCTGTAGGAAGTCTTCCAGCTTGTGGTTACCCACCTACTGGGGCGTGGCCTCTTATACTATAGATGTAGATGCAGAGCCTGCGTCTGCCCCTTCTTCCCTGTCTGCTCTTTCAGAGTGCTGGATTCGATCTCTGTTCTCTGTTCAAGCAGAGAATTCTGATTTGTGAGTTTACCCCTAAATAAATAACCATCTATTTCTCAATCCTCAGCTAGTGTGGGATTTCTTTTAAGCAGCCATTCCACACACGTGAAAGCTGTTTGACCTGAGACAAGTCACTTGCTGTGCTTCAACCTGTCTCTCTGTCTGTCTGTGAATCATTAGCAATGAAGATCTCTAGCTCAGGTTTTTGTATTCAAGCATATACTTGAAGCCTCTGAGATTAACAACTAGCCCAGAGCAGCATTCAGCAAGTGCTGGCTATCAATACTAAACTTCATGTATGATGTTTGCTCCTACTGAAGGACCAGCTGTATCTATCACCCTATCAAACAAAGTCAATAATTCCGCGACTCTGAACTCGGCTATATCCGCCCAGGAAGAGAGGAACGGAGGGAAGAGCCCGCCCCCTACCTTCCGCAGGAGCTTGTCGTGGCAGCGCAGAAGCTCGAAGAAGAGCTCTAGCAAACTCGATGGATTGATGAGATTTTTATTTCTCAGCAAGATCAACGCTTTGCAAAATGTCTAGGGGAGGAAAAGAAAACACACTAAGCTGAGGGTAAAGTTAATCAAATGAGAAAACGCAGCATGCACGTCCCACCTGCTCTCCCCAGGCACCACAGAGACGTTAGCTGTAGGTGTCTCACTTCACCATCATCGCATGCACGGGACCTGTGAACTCTCCTACCATGCGGAGATCCGGGTCCAAGACGGTGTGGTTGTAAGAGAGCAGCTCCTTCAGCTCCTGTGGGAAGTTACTGAGATGCTCCGGGTAGCAGTGGGCAATCTGTAAGAAAGCAGGGCTCTTCTCAGTGCGGCCTTTCTCCCTAACTTCAGCTGCACATTTAGATGCTCAAGGAGGGCTGGTCCAGAGGCAGACGACTCTCAATCGTCAGCTTTCCCTGGATGCTAATTTTTCTACTACTTTCATTGTTCCAGTAGTTTCGGTAAAATGCATGGGGCACACTGAGAACCTGCCTGTATGACGAATTTAAAATTTTTTTTTGATCAATTTTTGTTCTGTTTGGTTCTGTGTTAAAAATTCATCAAAATTCTCTAAAATATCTTAGGAAGTAAAGAAGAGCTACAAAAGGGAAGGCTTTATAAAAATTTAAGTTTCCATACAGAGGCTGGAAAACATGGATGGGATGGGGTGGGATGGTGGTAGTCTGCACCTCACTGTCTTGTCTCACTGAGAAATCACCATCTTACCTGTGCCATAAACATCACCAGCTCCGCCAGTTCTTTGCTGGGTTTATTTGGCTGTAACTTGAAAATCTCCATATTGGATTTATAGTGATTGTACTGCTGGAGGAACTGTAGGGGAAAAGAGAACGGAGTTTGTCACACTCTTTTATACATGCACCTTTGGTGTGGGAGAATTGTCTGTATTCTGTCAATCATATTTTAATAAAACACTGATTGGCCAGGCAGGCAGTATAGGCGGGAAAGCCAGACAGGAAGTAAGGGTGGAGCAAAGAGACTGGGAGTTTTCTGGGACACAGAAGCTCTCTCTCAGCCACTCCTGTGCAGACCACCGAAGAGGCAACATGTAAGCTGTCACACTGAGAAAGGTACTGAGCCCATGTGGCTAACATAGATCAGAATAATGGGTTAAGATAAGTTATAAGAACTAATAAGTAGCCTGACCTAATGGGCCAATCAGTTTATAATGTTATGGAGTCCTGTGTGTGATTTTCTCTTTGGGATTTGCCGGCTGTTGGGGTACCGGGCAGACGGAAACCCCAACAAGCCAGCCCTCATGTTACAGATGGCGCCCAAACGTGGATAACTGAATCCACCGAAAGTTTGAGAAAGCTTGGGAAAGAATAGACTAAAGCATGTTTTGTTGGTAGCAACAATTTCTCAGGTCTGCTCTGCTTGCTAGTAGCAAGCAAATGCTCTCATCTAAGAGAGGCTTCCTGACTCAGCTTTAGCTGCAAAACCCTGCAGTTCATTGAGAGGTCCTGCCACAAAACACTTAAACGCTGTTGGTGAAGGGCTGAACACATGCTTTTTGGTTTTCAGCCGTAGCAGGAAGAAAGCTGTGCTGTTTTAAAATGCTGGCTTTCTGGGCTGTCCTGCCAAGGCAGACTCTGACTCTTTCAGGCAGGCAGCCTGAAGCACTTGAGTGTGGTCTGTGAGTAGAATACTACAGCTTGCTTGCTATCAAGGACCTTGAAACGCCATAGAGTTGTGGCAGTGAACACAGCTCTGGCTGGTACCTCAGCCATGAGTCTGGAAAGCTAAGAAATGGCCTAGATCCAGCCGTCAAAGCCACGGGTTTTAGGCTCATGTGGTCAGAAAAAAGGAGAGATATACAGTAAAGAGAGATTCAAAGACGAACAAAACCTCTAAATGGTTTATAGTGTGTTACAAATATATGCAGGCTAAAAGTTAAAGTTCTTAATGTAAAAAAAAAAAGAGAGAGTAGTTGGGTGTGGTGGTACACACCTTTAATCCCAATGCCGGGGAGGCAGAGGCATATTGACCTCTGTGACTTCAAGGGACAGAGGTAGAGATTGACCTCTGTGACTTCAAGGTGTGGTAGCACACACCTTTAATCCCAATGCCTGGGAGGTAGAGACAGATCTCTGTGAGTTCAAGGTGTGGTAGCATACACCTTTATTCCCAGCACTGGGGAGGCTGAGACAGTGAGATCTCTGAGTTCAAGGACAGCCTGGTCTACAGTGTTAATCCAGGACAAAGATATATACAGAGAACCTGTCTCAAAAAGCCAAAAGTTAAAAGTAAAAATAAAAGAAATAGAGGTTAAAGTAAAGCCACATAAAGATGGAAAATACATAGAGAATCTTGATACTGTATGCTATTATGCTCTCTTTGAATTGTTTGAATGCTGAGGAAGGAGCAACAGCTGCTAAAAGACTTTTGTTTATAAATGCTGCTGAACTAACCCAAGATAGGTATTTTGAAAATACCTTGGCTTCAAAACTGAAGTCAAAAGGTTTGTTACTTTGGAGAAGAGATTTTGCTTGTGTTTCCACAGAAAATGAGAGCCTCTGGATTTATTCAGAGTTAAGAAAATTCATCTTTGGCCAAGGGAGACCACCTGAGCAATCTCTGGTAGGAACAGATGGCCCAGATGTCTGAGTTCTACATACAGAACGGATTCAAGGCGCTGCCTGAGATGATCAGGTCTCACAGGATACTCCAGTCAGGACTTGATTATAACTCTAAATTTTCTTTAGGTCCCCATAAGATCATCAGCGCCCCCAACCAGCAGGAAGTAGCCTGAAATACTACGCCCACATTCCCAACAAATGGACTATGGGTATTTTCTTTTGTTTAAAAAAAAAAAGAGGGAAATGGTGTGGGAGAATTGTCTGTATTCTGTCAATCATATTTTAATAAAACACTGATTGGCCAGGCAGGCAGTATAGGCGGGAAAGCCAGACAGGAAGTAGGGGTGGAGCAAAGAGACTGGGAGTTTTCTGGGACACAGAAGCTCTCTCTCAGCCACTCCTGTGCAGACCACCGAAGAGGCAACATGTAAGCTGTCACACTGAGAAAGGTACTGAGCCCATGTGGCTAACATAGATCAGAATAATGGGTTAAGATAAGTTATAAGAACTAATAAGTAGCCTGACCTAATGGGCCAATCAGTTTATAATGTTATGGAGTCCTGTGTGTGATTTTCTCTTTGGGATTTGCCGGCTGTTGGGGTACCGGGCAGACGGAAACCCCAACAAGCCGGCCCTCATGTTACACACCTTTGCCTGTGGTACAGAGAAAAAGACCTAGGTATATAAGAACATCCTTCTTTGTGGTCCTGGGATGAAAACCTAGGTTCATGCACGGCAGGCAAACCCTCTACTGAGTCACACCCTAGTTCTTAAAACATTCCCTTTTCCCTCTCTGCATCTTTCCAAAGGAGTTCTGAGAAAGCTTTAGCACCACTTGACTCACGTGAGGCCCCGTTCTCAGAACAGAGGTTTGGGCGGTGTCGTGTGAACAGGAGCCAGGAACTCAGGTTCTGGCCTTGCTCTGCCATTGACATTACATGAGCCGTGCATGAAAAGCACTTGGATCAGCAGGAAGATGCCAGGCCACTAAGTGTGGAGGACACCTGAGGGACATGAAGTCTTCTAGTCAGCCACCCTCTTAAATACCACTAAAGCTTCATGCTGGAGTTCCAGACAGAGATGCTAAGAACCAAAGACAGAGCGTAAGAGAGCTCAGTGGTTAAGAGCACTTGTTTTGCAGAAAGCCTGGTTCACTGCCTGGCACCTACACAATGGTTCACAACCATCACAATTCCAGTCCCTCTTCAAAGCTCCAAGGGTATCAGGGATGAGAGCACATAGTACATGCAGCTGAGAGTTTTAACTGTGTTAAAAACTCAACAGAGTTTTTAAACTAGAAAAGAAGGGGAGAGGAAGGAGGAGAAGAATCACCACTGTCATTAAAGACAGGACAGGAGAAAAGGCTCACTAGTCAGGAATGCTGGCTGCGCAAGTCCGAGGACCTGAATCCGGACATCAGCACCCACGCAAACACCCGTGTGAGGGATGGAGACAGCAGGATCTCTGGGGCGTACTGAATACTAGCTTAGCTCCAGAACCAGGGAAAGGATGACACTGGGCAGAATGAGAATCTAGGGCACCCAACATCCTCCTATGGCCTCCATACGAGTGCATATGTGTGCATATGCCAACCCCTGCCCACCCGACCCCATCCCCGAAACAAACCCAAGGGTAAAAGACAGAAGGAACAAGAATAAAGCTACAGCTTCCATTTACTAAGCACTTGGTTTGTGCCAGGCTCATGATATGCATGGTCTCGTCTGACCCAACAAACAAGCCAGTTTATGGCTGGAACTGGAACTGGAGTCAAGCCTTAGGTCCACGCCCTATGGTTATTGTCGTCCACATACGCTGCTGCTTCTGTGGTGCCGGGGATGGAACTGAGGGCCCTCGAGTGTGCTAGAGAGAAGTGCTCCACTGCTGAGCTACACCCCAGCTTCCCACAGTCACACACGCATTCACACACTGTCTTAGTTATGGTTTCTGCTGCTGTGAAGAGACACCATGACCACAGCAACTCTTACGAAGAAAACATTTAACTAGGTGGCGACAGTTTCTGAGGATCGGTACTTTATCACCATGGCAGGGAGCCTGGTGCCATGCAGGCAGCAGTGCTGCTGGAGGAGCTAGGAGTCCTCCATCTTGCAGGCAACAAGAAGTTGACAGAGACACTGGCAAGTATCCTGAGCACAGGAAAACTCAAAGCCCACCTCCACAGTGACACACTTCCTCTAACAAGGCCATACCCATTCCAACAAAGCCACATCTCCGAATAGTGCCACTCCCTGTGAGATTATGGGGGCCAATTACATTCAAACACAACATACACACACACACACACACACACACACACACACACACACAGAGAGAGAGAGAGAGAGAGAGAGAGAGAGAGAGAGAGAACTTTTTCTTTGAGTCAAGGTTCCACTGTGTTGTATAGCCCTGGCTGTCCTTGAACTCAGAGATCTGTCTGTTTCTGCCCCCAAATGCTGGGTTTAAAGGCGTCTGCACACTGCCCGGCTACGAGAGCACTTCTTAGTCATCAGTCTTTCCTAGTCCCCGCGGTTTCTCAGCGTCTAAGAGTTAAAAGGCCAACACCATGCTTCAGCTGTGACCTCTCACCTGACCCCATACCACCACTGACCCCCAAACTCTTCACGTTCCTAACCCAATCAATGCTCCAACCAGGGCCCACTTACTAGTGTCTGTCCTGGCATGAGGAGGACCAACCCCATTCTGTCCTTCATGCAAATGTGTCATCACAATGCCCAAAGCTCCACACTATCTCTTGTCCCTGTCATCCTAACCTCCACACCAGTATCCCAGAACTCTGAGGGTGAAGCCAGGGCAACCAGGGCTTTGAAATAGTAGCCCAGTCATTCTGATTCTCTCAGTGACCACAGATGGCTCCTTCATCCAGCACTGCGACATTTTCTTGCACCATGGCTGAGTATGTGTCCTCTTTGTTCCTTAATGCTAGTTCTAGAGTGCTATTCTCCTTCCAAATGGATTCCTTTTCTTATCCTTGACTGGCCCACTTAGTTCTGAATCTCGTCTCAACCTCTGCCCTAGCCGCAGTTCACGGAATGCCATTCCTTCCACCATGTAATGAGAAACTTTGGATCTCACTCCACACTCTGGCTTCCACTCCATTTCCCCTTCTTGTCAGAAAAACTTTAAGAACAATACATACTTGGTACCCAGTTGATTTAAATCCTCAGTGGCTGCCAGAAACACCAAAAGTCAAATCTAAACGGCTGACCACCATCTAAAGGGCTTGCCTGCATCCCCACACTACACTTAAGGGATAACAGGCGTTCCTGCTTCATTTCTTTCCACAACAGCTTGCCAGTCCTACTCCTGTCTAGAATGCTTTGACCCGCCGAGCTCACACCACCATTGTAGAAAAGGCTTCCCCACTCACGAGTCAGCAGCCTTCTCTTCTAACGCTCTCACCCAGGGTCACCTTCTCCAGCCCTCACTTTACACATGTACTGTCCTCCTTAGAATGGAAGTCCAAAAAGACCAGGCTCAATCAGGTCTTACTTGTCCCCATATCCTCCGTGTCTAGAAATATATTGCCATACTAAACTGTAAAGTGTGTATGTGTGTGGATCTGCATACATATTCAAACGAATGGATATTCATTTCTTGAATATTAAAATACAAAGGCTGTTACTTAACCTTCTTTGGGTACACAACTGGTCAAACACAGAACCAGAGCTTTGGGTCAGCTGTGAGATAGGTGGTCTCATTCGCCTTCGGAAAGAACTCCAGCAGCACAAGAAAGAGTTCAAAGGATTGACCAATGGGCGTGTGTGCAATTAAAAAAAAGTTCTGTACAGCAAAGGGGAAAACCAGCCCAGTGAAGAAAACCTACAAGACAGCAGAAACAAGTCATGAGACTGCTGGGTAGAATATATAAAGAATCGTATAAATTAAACTCCAAAACAAATCTTCCAATCAAACAGACTAACAAACTGGACAAAGCTCAAAAGAAATGCAAATGGCCAATCGCTATCTGAAAAAGCATGCAACATCCTTAGCCATCAGGAGAATGCAAATTAATTAAAATCATCTGAGACACTATCTCATCTCAGTCAGAATGGCTATCAGCAGGGGAAAAAGATGGACAAAGGCTGGAAGGACGTGAGAAAACAGAAATGTATATATTTATATGTTATGATATACATGCATGTATGTATATTGTGATACACACACAGAATTTATGGAAATAGAGCTACTAAGGAAAAAAACTAAAAACTGAACTTCCGTATTGCCTAGCTATAGCACTCCTGAGTATATAACAAAAGGAATCTGATCAAATACCACAGATAAACTTGCACATTCGTGTTTACTGGAGCACTACCTACTACAGCCAAGAAACAGAACTATCCTAGGTGCTCACCAACAGAAGAATGTGTAATGAAAATTTGGTACACACACATTTTTTTTCCCCCACTCAGGAGCAACAATGAAACCATGACATTGGGAGGAAATCATTATGTTAATAAGCCAGACTCAGAGATTGCCCATAATTCTCTCATAAGCAGAATTTAGATTTAAATTTACATTTGTGACACATCAGAAAAGGGAATATGGGAAGAGATTCTTTTCTTATGTGTATTGAGTGTTTGCCTACATGTATGTATGTCTACACATGTGCCTAGTGTCCAGAGGCCAGAAGAGGATGTAGGATCCCCTGAAACGAGTTAAAGATGGTTATGCGTCATCATGTAGATGCTGGGCATCAAACCTGGGTCCTCTGGAAAAGCATTAGTGCTCTTGACCACTGAGTCAACTCCCCAGAAGGAAGAGATCCTAAAGGGGAGCAGGGAACTGAGATATATCTGACATCAATACAATAGCAAGGGTTGTTTGGGGAGAGGAAGGGGATCAGTAAGAAGGGGGCAGGGAAGATTGGGAAGGGAAGCACAGGAGGGGGACACATAAGAACAAAACACTGCACATATGTATAAAAGTGTTGAAATGAAACCCACTACTCTGCAAGCTAACTCACAAAATTAATAAGGAAAAAAGAGCTGCAGGGGCTCGTAATTCATTCTGCTGTGAAGGACGGGACAGCGACATTGGAAAGCCGTGCCTGTGACCACTTTGTTGTTCAGCACTCTGTACTGGCAAAAACATTCGCATTAATATTCACAGGGAAAGATACATAAATTTGGAGAAGAACCACCAAAACAAGAGCTGAGTTATCTACTCAAAAACAAAAGCATAGTGTCGAAGGAACTTAATGGCAGCCGGCTGAGATGAGGGTTTAATGCTTCCGAGACAAATGCGTGTCTGAAGCATTTACCAGGTTAACAGCACAAAGTTACCCCTTTCATTTCGTCTCTTCTCAGTTCACACACTTGAAGTGCTAAGTCCCTCACAGCGTGGGCCTAATGTCAATTCCGACCTCATCTTTTCCCAAAGCATCTTCTCAACTCTAGCTGGCTCCCTCCCGAGTTTCAACCCTGGCTTAACTGCACCTTCTAAGTTCTGATGGCGGCCCAGGCATCTGAGAACTCTCTGTTCTTCCTGGCAGAACCTGGGGCACTCGGGAACGGCCGCCTGTGGACAGCACCTTTAAATTAAACACGACTCATCAAATCTCAGGGACTAATGAAGAGTGTCTGGGGCGCAGCCACTTCGGCCCTCGGCGGGGCGGCGGCATAAAGCCGGAGGCAACAGGTCTTAAAGAGCGTTTCAGTGGCTGTGAGGCCCGCAGGGCGGCAGGTTAGCAAGCGGTGGGAAACGAGTCCTCAGGAACGTTCCCTCCCCACGCCGTCTCTCCTCCCGAGGGCCCCTGAAGCCTCCGGAGGACTCCAGGGAGCCGGGTCCCCGTCCCACCTCCTCGATGTAGGCCGGCGGGTCCCGCTTGATCAGGTTCTGTAACTGCGGCAGGTTGCTGGGCAGCTTGTTGTTGTTCCTGCCCGACATGGTGGCTGCAGACGGGATCCCAGGCGAGCAGCTGATGGAAATAGCAGACCTCCGTCAGTCACTGCCGAGTCCCCGCGGCAGCTTAGACGCGTGTGTCTCAGTGTAACCGGAAGTAGCACGTGGGACATCGGGCAAGCCGTACCGAGCTACGGGAGCCGCAGAGGCTCAAACTTACCGCCTTGCTTGCAATGCTTTGTTGGGATCTGTACGCTGTTGGCCCTTATCGTGGGCTGTCGCTACTACTAATGTCAAATATTTTTGACACAATCTGAAGGTTGAGACAGGGCTGTGGTGGCGCACGTCTTTAATCCCAGCACTCGAGAGGCAGAGGCAGGCGTATCTCTGTGAGTTCGAGGCCTGCCTGGTCTACAAGAGCTAGTTCCAGGACAGGCGCCAAAGCCACAGAGAAACCCTGTCTCGAAAAACCAATAAAAACAAAAAATAAACAAACAAAAATAACTGTGAGTTTTTCTTTCATATGCAAGAGCAGGTTTCATTATCTCAACATTCTTTTTCATTGAAAATAATTTTTATACAATATATTTGATCATGCTTTTTCACTCCTCCCATTCCTCCCACCTTTCTCAGCATTTTTAGGATGGCATAAATGAACAAGAATTAATAACGTACCCAAGTATGGCGGCACACAGCTGTAATTCCTCAGGAGACTGAGGCAGGAGAATTAAGTGTTTGGGGGTAAACCTGGGCTGAGGCTTACCCTGTCTCTAGGAAAACAACAGAAATTAAACAGGGACTTGAGAACTGGCTCAGGTGGCCTCTCTTATAAGAGATTGTAGGTTTGTTCCCCAACTGGGTGTGTTGGCTCATGCCTGCAATCCGCACATTTATGAAGTGGAGACAGGAGGGTTGAGACTCCGTGGTCATCCTCAACTACATGTGGAATTTGAGGGAATGCTGGGATGCCTGAGACCCTGTATTGCGAAATAGGATCGGGGCTAGAGAGATGACTCGGCAACTACAATCCGATACTATTGTTACAGAGGACCCAGGTTCTGTCTGCAGCTCGTAGTCAGAAGGTTCTCAACCGTCTATAACTCCGACTCCAGAGAAAGACGAGACTGCAGCAGGCTCCCGCACTAACAGTGCGCTTAGTCACACACAAATGCATAAACAGAATTAAAACAAACAAAACTTTTTAGAAATGAGATTGAAGTCAGGTGTGGTGGCACCCTCCTTTAATTCCAGCACTCAGGAAGCAGGCAAATGTCTGTGAGTTCGAGGCCAACCTGGTCTACAGAGCAAGTTCCAGGACAGCCAGGACTTTTACACAGAGAAACCCTGTCTTGAACTACCCGTCCCAAAAAAAGAAGAAAAAGAAATGAGGATTAATCTATCTTTAGACTTTACTGTTGTGGAATATTATTTTAACTGGGCAAAGACGTGTTATATTTGTTTATGCTGGAGAATATTACTTTAACTGTGTAAAGGTGTGTTACATTTGTTTATACTGTGGAATATTACTTTAACTGTGGAAAGGTGTGTTACATTTGTTTATACTATAGAATATTACTTTAACTGTAAAGTTGTGTTATATTTGTTTATGCTGGAGAATATTACTTTAACTGTGTAAAGGTGTGTTACATTTGTTTATACTGTGGAATATTTAACTGTGTAAAGGTGTGTTGTATTTGTTTATGCTGTATTTATTTAACAATGTAAAAACGTGTGTTTAATTATGTAAAGATGTGTTGAATTTGTTTCACCTTGACTGCCTAAAGCACCTGATTGGTCTAATAAAGAGCTGAATGACCAATAGCTGGGCAGGAGAAAGGCTAGGCGAGGCTGGCAGGCAGAGAGTAAATTAAGAGGAGAACTCTAGGCTGGGGAGAAGAACAAGAGAAGAGAGAACAAGGGCGACACCCAGGGTCAGAAGCCAGGCAACAAACAGCCAGCCAGTCAGCAAGAAAGTAAAAAAAGGTAAAAAGCCCAAAGCAAAGCATAAATAAAAGAGAAACAAGTTAATTTAAGTTAAAAGAGCTAGCAAGAAATGTGCCTAAGTTAGGCCAAGCATTCCAGACAAATAAGTCTCTGTATCATGAACAGAGAGCTAGTAGGTGGCCTAAAAGAAAAAGCCAGGTACATTGTACTAAAGTGAGAAGAAAATTCCATGAGGAATATGCCTGGAAAACATTGTTTTAGAGAATGACAAAAGAGCAGGGGTGGAGGTTAAATCGGTTTGTTTTGTTGCTGTTTTTTCAAGACCAGGTTTCTCTGTAGCCCTTGCTGTCCTGGAACTTGCTCTGTATACCAGGCTGGCTTTGAACTCAGAACTGCCTGCTTTTGTTTCCCGAATACGGGGACTAAAGACGTGCACCACCATGTTTGTTTGTCTTTTGGTTGATTTAATTCACTGTGGCTTGGGTGAAGAGTGCCAACTAGTATGTATTTAGAATTCAACCGCTGTTAGAGCTTCTGTGGATGCCCCTAAGCTAGAGTTTTAAATTCAGGGCTGGCACTTACCGAGATGTTTCTACGGCCCCACAATGTGCATCAGCGAACCCAAGTTCGCTAGCCGGATGAATGAATGAAATAACGGCAGTGTTAACACAGAAACACATGATCATCCACCCTGTGCCCGTACTGTTCAAGCACTTCTCTTAAATGAATTCCTTCAATCCTCAGAGCATCTCTCTGAAAAGGTGAGAAACAGCCTAAGAGGGTGATTGTGCAAGTTCACCAATGTCAAGGAAGCTGGGACTTAATCCAGGTGGCTATTAATTCTAGCCACGGGGTGTGTGTGTAGGGGTAGTAGCTGTGGGGTGGAACTAGTCTGACACTAACATAAGAATCACAGTGTTAGCTGGGTGGTGGTGGCACATGCCTTTAATCCTAGCACTGGGGAGGCAGAGGTAGGTGGATCTGAGTTCAAGGCCAGCCTGGTCTACAAGAGCTAGTTCCAGGACAGGCTCCAAAGCTACATAGAGAATCTCTGTCTCGGAAAAACCAACCAACCAACCAAACAAACAAACAAACAAACAAAAAAAACCCAAGAATCATGGTGTTATTATTCTGTTTAACCCAAGCCTTTCCCCAGACCAGCTTCACCCAAGGACACCTGCCACTCTTTTAGAGTCCAAATCAATACAAATCTGTAATCCCATCTTGACACAGTCCTGAGGATAATTAGATGAAGAGCTCTTACGAAGCGGTTAGTGCTCTAAGGAGAAAGCGTCCTCCCTCATCTCTTCCATGTTGATGTCGGACAGCAGGCTCTCCCAGCATGGTATGGAAGCAGCAATGACAGCAAGCCATACAGTGTGAACGAGGCAGGAAGGCTCAGTACCATAGCGGGACAACAGCCCTTGAGCAGAAGGAAGTGGACACTGATTAAAATGACTGCTGGCTTGGCAGAGGGAGGGCTTCATTGACTCTGGGTGTATGTGTGTGGGGGGTGCTGCTAAAATTTGGTAACTTTCCATTGTTCCTGGGCACAGTTTCAAAGGACTTTTCCTTTCATGTGCAAGTATTATAACCTTGATGTTTGCAGCCTGGTGGCTGGTGATTTAGCTCAGAAATGAAGCTGCACATATTTGTTTATGTGTATTGGTGTTTTGTCTGCATGTTGGTCTGTGTACTATGTGCCTGCTTGGTGCCCATGGAGGCCAGAAGACAGTTTCAGATCCCTTAGACTAGAGTTCAGATGCTTTTGAGCCAACATGTGGGTGCTGGGAATTGAACACCAAGCTCCTAAAAGAGGAGCAAGTGCTCTTAACCACTGAATGATCTCTGCAACCTAGAGAATTATCATTTTTAATGACTGTCCCAGGCCTTGTCATGAGTCTGAGGAACTGTGGGTGCTCCAGCTCCCCGGAGACACAAAGATGGCATGGCGTCCAGCGCTGCTCCAGGGCTGACCTGTCTGGGGCCGGGAAGGAAGAGGAAGACAAGACATACAGATACGAGGGAGAACTGGGATTGTGTGGACTGCGCTCTCTGATGGAGAAGCTGCAGCAGCCCAGCTCAGTTGAATAGGGAGGCAGTGCTGTTGCATGCAGCAGGAAAAGGAAACAGGAGTTATCTCTGTAGGAGGGCAGTCTTGGGGTCGTAAATCTAGGGCGTGGGGTGAAAGAAAGTGATGGTGGATTTTTTTCTATATGTGCTATCAACATTTGCATTCAGATCAGGAGTGAAGGCTCTGAGGAACTGGGGTCCTTGACAAGGCTGTACTCATGTCAGCTGTACACATTCAGTCAGGAAAGACTGCATTCGCTTAGGGCTTCCTCTGCTCCCCACAGAATCTGGTAGAGGAAACACATCAGCTCTAGCAACAGATAGGCCTATGCAGTAGTCTTGAGAAATATTTGAAAACGGGACGAGGGTTAAGACAGCAAAGGTGACAGAAATACCAAGCTTTTGCAGCTGTCTATGAGGTACCCATGGCTTCACCAGAGAGTCTGTGTTTAAGGAAAAGTGGCCTTCAGGTTTCTGCAAAGCAACCAAGACAACAGTAACCCACGCCTGTCAGAGGTGTTTTCACAGCCAGTGAAACAGTGCCCAGCAAACGAGGCTTGCGCAGCTAGTGACCTTCAGAACCGGTGCTTTCTGGGTGAATTATGTAAAAATGCCGTGATTCTGTTCTGACAATTGTTGATTCTGGGGCCTTAGGCAGGGCATTTTCTGGGATGGGAATTTCCCATGGGAATCATCTCCTCCGTCTTTGCCATTGTGTAACCATCCCGGACCCCGCTTAGCTTTAGCTGGGTTCAGCCATAGAGGTTTTCTAGTATGTAAACATTTTGCTTCGTGGCCTCCTTCCATGTTTTACGGCAAAGTTGTTGCTTGAGCACAAGGACAGAGACAGAAGTAAACACAGAGCACACTCTCAGTGGTGACAGGGCCAGGCCATATCCCTTTGCCATTTGTCCTCTTCTCAGGCCCCCTGCCCGCTTTAGTGTGAGAATACAGGAAGACAGCTGCCTATAAATCAAGAGGAGGGCCCTCCCTGGACTCCAGGTCTGCTGGTGCATTGATTTGATGCTCTCCTCTCAAACTGCGAGACACGAATGTTGTGTGTAAGTCTCTGAGTTGGAGGTAACTTGCTACAGTGGACCAAATGGACAAAGCCTTTCAGGCATTGATCATACGTGTTTTGCACATGCTAGTTCCTCTCATGGAAGCCAGTAAGTCTTGTTCTCCAGATTTCAAATCTCTGCTCAATGACAGCCCATTCGAGATGCCCTCCGTGGTCTTCCATGGCCTTCTGTGGTCTTCCATATCCCCATCCCAGCACTTTCTTCCTCTTTTGTGTCTCTGGGGCCTCCACCAGCCTCACGGACAGTCACTAACTCCGTCATTTGTTGCATGTGGATCTGCAATAGATTGGAAGATTCATGGAGACTCTGGGGTTTGTTTATTGCTGTACCCCCAGTACTGAGATCAGGGAAGGCATACACAGCGTAGGGACCAGCCCAGTTAATATTTATGGGATGAACAGGTGGTTGGCTAAGTTTCTTCCAATTCTTCAATTGTAAGATTAAAGCAATATTTTAATTAATTTTTTGAGACTTTTCTACAATGTGTTTTGATCATATTTGCCCCTCCCAGACCCACTCCCCCTCCCTGTTCCTCCCGTTCCCTGTCCCTCTCTCCCCCTCTCCCTCCTTCTCCCTCTCTCTCTCTCCCTCCACCAAGTCCAGCTTATGCTGTTTATATATTTTTGCATGTGTGGCCTTCCACTGGAGCATGGTGAACTTCATAAGGCACTACCTCCTTAAAGAAAACTGACTCTTCATCAGCTGTCAAGTACCAATAATTCCTCGGTCAGTATCTCGGAAATGGGGGCTGGAGAGATGCCTCCACAGCTGAAAGCACTTGCTACTCTTGCAGAGGAGAGAGAGGTTCAGTTCCAAACAACTTCATGATGACTCCCAACCACGTGTAACTCCAGTTCCAGGGATTTGCTGCTCTATTCTGACCTCCTTGGGTACCAGGCATGAATATGGTACATATACATTTCTGCAGGGAAAATGTTCATATGTATAAAATAAATACATCTAAAATAAGAGGAAAAATATTTAATGATCAACAGGAATTTTCATTACTCTCATTTGAAACCAACATTGAGGGGCCTGGAGAGATGGCTCAAAAAAGCAGTGGCTACTCTTGC